>NC_072732.1:87508051-87808051 GCF_026930045.1 Uloborus diversus | reverse complement strand
AAGATGAGGTCTTAATAAACTCATTTATCTTTTAAAGCAGCATTGATAAGAATTGACGTTGATCTATCGAAGTCCATCCAATGCTTCATTTGGAAGCTTTATTCTTATTTTCGATGCTGAAGAAAAATCTTGACTTTTTTTTTTTTTCAAGTTGTTTATATGTAAAAATAGAGTCTTCTTTTACATTTGAAGTAATAAGTGTATGCTTTGAAGTAATTCAAACTAAATAAACTACTTTAAAAGAGAGAGATAACCAACTGGAGCAAAGAACGCAGTTTATAGCAGTGAACGCAAAGAAAGGGCGGGGGCAGATCATGTGCAATTAGCGCGCTTAATGCACATTTGAAAGCAATTTCGCCATAGCCTAAGTCATTCAACTAACTACATAATAAGTATTAATTTATCAAGAGTTTAATTACAAACCTTCAAAGTTTCAAATGAAAGGTAATTAGATTTTATCATTCCATTTTGGCCAGTTTGGTGAAAAATTAGTCAAATTACTTAAAATTCAAAGTCAAAACGGACGCTAAAGATGTTATTTTATTTAGCTAAATTTTTATATGATAAATAGTCTTTTGTAAGCGGCAACTTTTCCGCATACAGGCTTTACATATTTCTCAATTTCACTCTTTTTACAACACCCTAATGTGTATATTGGAACCCAAATCCGAAATCAGAGAATGTCCGGAAAAAAAAGGCTCACATCGCAAATTTATCACTAGCAAAAGAGCGAATTCCGAAATGGTGAATTATTTCAGAGTTTACACACTTGAATTTGATCAATTCGCGATGCGGCAAATCATTAGAGATCCAAGCTCAATCTTACGTTTGGCATAAATTTTTCGAGTCCTGCGACTTATACATGAATTTGAAACAAATATATTTTACTTAGGTTGTTGATATTGGGTACAAGTACCTAATTACTAGATAATATTTTCTAAATTTAGTTGTAAAACAACAGAGGGATCAAACTGAACAACAGCTAGATACAAAATAAGACATAATTCTAAAAAGGAGTTGTCAATGAAAAATTTAAACTGCTCGTTCTAATATGAAGACGACAACTTAACAATAATTTTATAACACAATTAAGTATAAAGTATTATTCCACTGGAGACAGCTTTATTATGACTCCAGTTATTATGTCTCCAGTTTAAATAGTCTTCGAATGCAAGAGCGTTTCGTTTTCCCCCCATAACTATGCATAGCTAGAGCTAATTTTTTAGAGGAATTCCATGTTATATGTATTAACAATGCAGCTGAGCTCGTGATGCCTACACAATGAAATGAATTATGGCGGTACGAAACAGGGAACCCCGCTCTGCTATGGAATTGTTAATGATTCAAAAACGATGAAGAAAAAAGCGAAAACAAAGTAAGGTAATTGCACCTATAGCAGAAATGCAGCAAAACCATATAACGTTTTCATGAAATAAAGATATTAAGATTTTTTTTTTTTTTTTTTTTTTTTTTTTTTTTACAGTAGAAGCAGAAATTCCTGGACTCATCGTTTTCAAAATCGTAAGAAGGAGCTAGCTTCCAAATCAGTTCTAAAATTACTATCAATCGTCTTCTTAGGAATGATTTTCTTATGCATACGATTGATAGCAATTTTATCGTCTTAAGAGCATTTTTCACTAAATAGGTAAAAGAAAAATGCAAAATCAGTTATGATTATAATTATTCTTGTAAGTTTCAATTATTAGATTATCGCAACTTATCGAAAAGAAATGAATCGGCAAAAATAACAATGTTTGAAAAAGTAGGATGATGAACAAGCCAATCGAAAAAAATGCGTTTCATTCAGTGAGTTTGCTCGGTTGTTACAGAAAGAATTATCTTACAAAATAGTTGAAATATTAAGAAAAGTTTTATAAATGGTTACGTGAACCACACTTGTACTAGGACTAGATACAGGGATTTTATTAAGGAATTAAGTATCTAAAGAACAAGAAACCCCAAAAACGTAAAAATCCACTTAAACAGTTTCGAAATCTTTCATTAAATGAAGACGCAAAAAATATTTCTTTCACTTTTACCACAAGAGATAAAATAAAAGAAAGAACATAAATCTTTTTAAATTTCTTCTCTTTTACATCGACATTGTTTTCAAATTGCAGAAATCTTGCTTTAAACAAGCTTTACAAACTTGAATTGAACAAAAATGTTATGTAAAAATATTTTCGAATAAATCTAGAAAAAGAAATGGTTTTATGATAGAAATGAGTTTACTTCTCTCTCTGTAAATATTTTCATAATGTGTTTTTTAAGCTTTGAATAAAAAAAAAGAAAAGAAGAATTTTTATATATTCGCTTTTTCTGTACTTCAGAAATACCCTAGGTCTTACTTGAAAATCTTTGCTGAATATTAAAGTCTAAGGTCGGCCTTAAGCGATGCATTATGAAATACTTTTGTCAAAGGGACTTTCTCGGAAATGAAATAGGATAAAACATGGAAATCGATTCTTATATATTGTTTGAGAAAGCATCCATTTATTATTTGTATTGAAATATCTATTTTCTTATTGAAAGTGATTTAGTTCACATGTACCAAGAATACTCCACTTTGTTCTGAAAAGTCCATGTTTATTTAGTGCAAGTTAATTTTTACAAAAGTATGCGTATCAATATAAAATTATTTAAAATAATGCTGTAGTAGTATTCAAAAAAATTGTAGGTATCTGAAATAAGGTATTCAGTATTTTCTAGATCGTTGGTTTCAGTATTTTCTATATGTTGTACCTTACAACCTTATTAATATTATAATATAAAATTATAATATAATTTTTTATTATATCTACTATATATATTATATACCCTATATGACCAAAAGTATTAGGACACTTTCAAAAATTCACATTTTTCCGGATTTCTCGAGAAATAAAAGACCAAGTACTTTGAAATATTCTTCACATAAAAGGTATACTCCAGTTGCCGTTTTCTAACAAAAGTTAAGTCTACTATTCATTTAGGGGACGCGCAACAAATTGAGGAAACAGAAAAAGGGTTTTGATCATTTTTCATAGTAAATAGCTGGGAATAAGCTATAAATTTCAGATACGTTAAAAACCTATCTAGAATTTATATTTATATGTTCGTGAAAGTATATGTTATACCCACGGAGGTATAAGCATTTCTTTTAAAAATGCAATTTTTTTAAAAAGGTTTTCGGCTCATATCAGGCAGAGTTTTTTGTCAAACGTTACTAAACTTTCAGAATATATAAATCATATTAGAGAATCCAAATAATAAAATTTGAAATTAAATATTGAAAATTTAGTAAAATATAAAAGTTTAAAGCAATATTCATTCTTTTTTGTGTAAATGTATTTTAGAAATAGAATATAGTTATCATCACGAAATTTCAACTCTTTTTTTCATATAAATACTTTATACTAAAAAGGGGGAAAAACTATTTACGTGTCTAAACCTTCAAGCATTTGGCACTAAAAATTAATCGTTGTTCTCCTCTAGGATTCGTTTGTGTGCTAATTTAGTTAGAATCATTTAAATATTAAAGGTTTGTAAAACTAATTCATATTTCACAACATACAAGTGACTCGTGATAAAGATCCCAATATGTATCTTTACTTAGTTTCGTTTTCGATTATTGTTATAGATGAGGATAAAAATCTTAAGAAAACAATGAAAGTAGATACATTTCATGCTTGCTCTAGAGAAGCCTTGATTCAAAATTTTTATTGTTATTAATAAAAATGCTTTTGAAAGTTAACTTTTGGTATTAAATATTTTTTTTTCAACAAAAAATATTCTTTTAAATTTTCATTTTTTTTTTGCTTTACTTTAAATTACCAAGCTTTAAATATTTAAAATTTTGAGAAACAACGGGAAATTTTAAATAAGACAATCATTAAAATGGCTCAGATGCGTTTGCTCAATTCATTTACTTACACTGCAAATAATCAAACACTTTTTGAACACTTTTTTCACACGGACACTTGTCTCCTTTTTCAGAACACTTATTTCAGAACATTTATTAGAACCGTTGTAAGAACACTTTTAAAAACATTTTTTGAACACGTACACTTGTCCCCTTTCTTAGAACACTTTTTTGGATCAGTTTCCAAAACATTTCTAGAAACACAGTTCGGAACATATATTTAGTTCAGCATTCTTTTTAGCGCACTTTTTAAGCATTAGTAGGATAACATTAAAGACACGTTTTTGAACACTTCACTGAACATTTTGTGGCACATATATAGGTACAATTCTAGAATGCGTTTTAGAACAGTTACTTAGCACTAATATCCTCTGAGGATACCTACCACAAGTATAAAAGAAGTTTTGAGAAAAAATAAATATCCACTAAAGATTTGCCTTGACGCGGAAAAATCGTATATCCGGCACTGACAATTATCGATTAATTATTTTTAGTTTTTGTTCCTTGCATGAAGGAAGAAAAGTGTTCGCGAAAAAAAAATAAATAAATAAAAATTTACTTAGTCGTCAGTGGCTGGCATACACTTTCAGTTTAGTAGCCTTTTTTTTTGCCATTAGTAGCCACTTTATTCAAAATATTTTTTTTTTTTTTGAATGAGAACAAAAAGTGCTACATTAAAACATGAGCTGTGGAAAAGGTATTAACCGCATGAGATCTAACTGCAGTTCCATTCATTTGCCATTTTTCTATCCCCCCCCCCCAAAGGTGAGTACAAACCTTTTGGGGGCTTCCAAAAAGCTTCCAAGCTTCCAAGTTTGCTTGCTAGTTTTTGAGGGGTGCGGTTTGGGTCGTGAAATTAATAGTGGCTTTTATTGTTGTTTGAATGGCAACATGTAATACTGAGGTTGGGATTACTCTTATATCGCAAACTAATTACTTCAAAATAGAAAGGATTTGTGTATGAAAAATCATTGGTGCAAACATTGTGTGGCCAGTTCGGTTTTTAAGACGTGACTGGTTGAGTACTCTTTGTAGCTTCCAACGAATGGCATTTAGTCTCCAGATGGTGACTAGATGCTCAGACAGTTAAGATCAAGTTCATTAACTAATGCGGCTAAAGTTAAATACGCATGGAAATTATGTTTCAAACTTGCGTACATAGCAACACTAAACTGAATTTATCAAACATATGTAGTCATTAAACGCAATATGTATAGAATTAATTCATTTAACTTTATACATACACATTAAAAAAATTACATAACAATGCTTGAAACTATCTTGCTTTCTACGAGCAGGTAAAAAATTACC
This sequence comes from Uloborus diversus, assembly GCF_026930045.1. NCBI lineage: Eukaryota > Metazoa > Arthropoda > Arachnida > Araneae > Uloboridae > Uloborus > Uloborus diversus. Next base: position 87,802,839 of record NC_072732.1, on the reverse strand, counting down.
TAGTAAAATAAGAAAAAGCTTTTTTTTTTTTTTTACAAACATACACTTAATTGGAAAACACAAGCAATACGTTATACATTTATTTGCAGGCTGTAGGGAAAGTGGGGCAAAGTGAAAGAGCGGTACAAAGTGAAATAGCGGTGCAAAGTGAAATGGTGAAATAATTACTTTTAGTGCCAACAATCTCGTAATATTTTAACTACTACATAGTAGCACATGTACTCTATTCCAGTCAGGAAAAAAATACATCTGGAGTTTAAAATTAATGATAATAATGGCAATTTTCAAAAAAAAGACATTTATATTGTAATATTTTGATATAAGTCAAAAACTATTTTTAAGTGATAAAATTATTGTTACTGACATTTTAAATATTAATTGAGACCTAATGTTTGATGCAGTATTATTTTTTCGATTAATTTAAAGCTTACTTGTATTTCTAATATTTCGCACAATTAATTATGTACATACAGGGCAAGGTAAATATGACAAAGTGAGATAGTTTATTTTGTTTACTCACTTAATTATTTACAAAATTACTTACGGACTCTTTATTGATTTATTCTCATTCCTTCATTCATTAATTCACTTATTTATTCATTCATTCACCCATTTTCTTATTCATTCACTATTTTTAACGGTCATTTATTTTTCTTCATATATAAAGTATTTTATTTATTTAAGTATTCGTTCATTGTTTCATTATCTTTTTATTATGTATTCTACCCTTGTTTTACTCATTCATTTGATCAAATACATCTTTTATCAGTGACGACAATATTTTTCATTTAGAAAAATATTTTATTTTTCACTCTCTCTATAAAAAAAATCAAGAGAAAAATTTCCACCTTTTTTTTTTTTTTTTTTGAAGGCATAAATTTACTACCAAAAATTAAAAAAAAGTTTAATTGCAAGTCTTGTTATAAAATACAATGTTTTTTCTTTCTGAAGAGGAATTTTCAAAAGAAAATTCCAATTTAAAAAACTCAGCCATCTTAGCAATTTCACTTTACCCCACATTCCCCTAATATATTTTCTATAATAATAATTTTTTCCATAAAGAGTCCCTACATATACCCGCCTCCTTTTCTCTTTTTATCATCAAAGATAGCTAAAATGTTTTAGACGCATCAGTTTTTAAAATTTTCTGGAGACCAACCCCCCCCCCCCCCCTTCAACAAGAGTTTCCTTCCTCTAACGTTACCAAAGATAGCTTTGAACTATGCTTAAAAAAAAAGAATTCAAAATATTCTGGTAAATAATACTCTTATTCATTCACTCACGTTACCTTACAAAAATGTTTTTAATTTAGCTTCCAAATATTTTCAACTGAAATGATTCCCGAAACATAAAACCCAAAGTTCCTTAAAAAGCCCTAAATGTACAATTTTAAAACTGCATTTTTACATTTTTTCCTAGAGGTATTCTTTCCCCCTCTCCATACATTTCCCCATCTTTACATAATCAAAGACAGTTTAAACATATTTTAAGGCTAGATAAATCTCCGAGGGAGATCTCCCTACGCCCCTTCCAGAACTGTAAAAATGGCTTAAACTTGAGTTACTAATATTGAATTCGGCATTTTTCTCACAAAAAGGTCTGATATTTCCTGTTTCCTCAGTCTGTGGTCACCCTTAATCTATATCTCAATGTGATAGAACATATAATTACTAAATTACAATTGAAATAGTTTTTTCACTGCAACAGACATCACGTTTAGTTATTCAACAGATTTTACAAAGTCTTTCATCGTATTTAAAATATATATATATATATATATATATATGTTTTTGTTTTTGTGTTTGCGTTATCAAGTTGTACCTGCTTTACAAAGAAATAAAGGGTTTTTTTTCAAAGCTGAAATTTTTTATTCACATGTTTCTTATCAGACAGCAAGTTAAAAAGTGAGATTACAAAAATAAATAAATTAAGAATTACTTTCCGAACCAGCGGTTTTGACTATTTTTGTGTCATGACACCATTTTTAAGAACACGACACCCGATACATGCATTGTACGTACGCAAAACACACATTTATATAAGGCACCCTGTTTGCTCTAATTGATTTCAGAAATTAGACTAAGATACTTAAAAACATTTTCAGCTAATATTTTGAACTCAGATTATTCTTTCGAACAATACTTTGCTGGGCATTTCTGAAAAACATCAATCATGAAACTCAAATTTCATGATTTTTTTTCTTTTAAATACAAGAGATAATAAAATTAATTATCCATAAATAAGATACTAAATGGTACGCAATATTGTATCCTCAAAATTCAAGATAAAATTAATTGATATGAAACTTTAAACAATTATGTTGTCAAACATCATTACTTAGAAAAATCTTGATCCCTGGACCTAGGTTCGAAGTTCATTTATACCATTGTGGTAAATATAGATCATATTGAAGTTTAACCTAATCTAAGCCGTAGAACCTCCAGCGATTCATTCTTTTTCGGTTTGTTAAACCAAAAAGATGTGCACAAGATGATCGATCATATGGGTTTTTTACAAGCGAAAGTACTAATGTATCAAAAAATTGCTAGCCAGAAAAATAAAATCACCTGAAATATTTGTAAAAACAAAAAGTAGATGACAGAACTTATAAAAAGCATTTAGATGAAAAAGATGATTTTCTTTTTTTTTAAAGATGGAAATTGAACAGCGTAAGAAATGCCCTTCGACTTTTATTAGGAATGTTTTTGGATTATAGCCTGTAGTTTAGGAGCCCTTGTTTAAACCTCTAATTCCGATGTTCTTAAACAAATCTAAATAGAAGGACAGGAGCCCTAAATCAATCGTCAAATTTCAGGATTAGAATCGTAACACGTTAATCTTAACGTAACCACACAGTTTTAAAACACAGGATTTAATTTTATTTCAAAACTTAAGCTGTATGGTAAATTATTAGTTTATTTAAAGCAAATGCATGAAGCTCAGTAAATGTACAAATACAAAAATTATTTGTAAAGAACATGAATATATGTAAGTGGCGTACCATTTGAGCATTCAAAAGCATGACGAAAATGATTGCGGCAGATCCAGATTGTTTACAAACATGGCAAAGCAAAGAAAGCAGTGATTTCACAAGCACGCTCAAATCTGCACGCGATGTGTTCTCAAATGTATTCCCAAACTTCGATTGAAAAGAGATTCCGAGAAAAACACATTCGGTGCACTTTTGGAACATTTTCTTCATAACGGAACGGATTAGTAAAACATTTCAGCTTACTTTCTTTGTAGAGAAGACATTCGAGATACATTTTAGCACATATTCTAGCAACTGGAACACTTAAAGTGTTCCAAATGTGTAAAAATTATTTGCAGTGTAGTACCTAAGGGAGTGAGGAATAAAACATTAATGGACCAACAAGCCTCCTGGCAAGTTCCAGAATCGTAATCAGCAAGCTTTTCTGTGTTCAAAACAATTTACAGAATGCGGTCCTCACATTTTGCATATTCAACTCCTTTTAGCGATTGCACTAATAGAAAACACTGCATGTTAATGAAGTTAATAAAACTCAAACTAAATTATATTTCTAATTATTTGTAAATACACTCATAAATTTATAAGTTCTTACAAAAAATACTTGACTGAAAACTAACAGAGAAGCTTTTGGGATATTGCTGTAGAAATGATTGCAAAAACGTCATGAGTCGCGAGCGTCGTCTTGGCGAAAAAGCTTCGCCGCTTGAAAAGGAACCAGATGAAAAGCTGGAAAGCTATACAAAGTCACAGGAAAAATCAGTTTGAATAAAGTAACACTTGTGACACGAAATAAGACCATCAAAATCTTGATCTCCTAGAAATTTGTTTTAAACTTGAAAAAAGATGAAAAAATGTCATTTCGCTTAAAATTCTATATTTTCATGCTATTTGAGGCACCTTTGAAACTTTTCCAATTTAGCTAATATTTTGCCCATATCATTTTCTGTCCATTGAAACAAAATAGGGGGGTGGGAGCTAACTTATTACAAAGTTAAAAAAAGGGCCAACCTAATGTGTATATATATATATATATATATATATATATATATTCGTCAAGCGTCGAATTAAATAATAGCATTAGTACTTATTTGAAGCGCTTCCGGAAATAAACCTCTATTTTCAAACTTCTAGTGGTTACGACAACAGCTTTCCAGTTACTTTAGAGAAATGAAGTTTTCAGAATCATTTTAAGGGAATAATGTAATTAAAATTTCACGATTGATTGAGATTGATCAAACAAGGAAACCTTATAACCGACGATAGGAAGAATTTTATCATGTTTTTTGTATCAAAATTTCCGAACTTCAATGTTTGGTTGAAAGGAAATACGACTAATGAGTATTTGAGTTTGATTTCAATCCCAATTTATTTGCATATTATTGTTTCAGTTACGTAAATATTGAAACTCTAGACAAACAAAATTTCCTTTAAACTATTAACTTTTGCGAATAAGATATATTTTTGCTTCTACACACAGCATTTTCTAAATTTAAAATTTTGCATTAACTATCCTTTAGTTTAATGCAAAGTTTTAAAGTTGCCTTGTAAATAAGAACATTTTGAGATTGATTCTTAACAATATTTTTTTTTTTTTTTTTTTTTTTGCATTTTCTCTGTATAATGTTACTTTAAAAAATAATGTATGTTCGTTAAAGAACGTTTTTAACTTTTATGCTTTTTGGTTTTGAATTATAACTAAATACGTATACAATTTTTAGAGAGCTTATCACCAAGATTCGCAGTGAATAAGTATCACACAGCGCAGATAGCACGAGTCAGAAAGAAATTTGAATCACAAAAAATAGAAAATAACACAGTGAGGCGGTGCGACCAAGCCCGAGGCCACCTAAACTGCTCGCAAGCAGCTGATGCAACAAGTACATTTGACCACTGGGCCTAACAGGCACTAAAAGTTATTGAATTTCTGTCGAAGTTTATAAAGTCCAATTTCTAAATTCATAATAATATCCCCCCCCCTTATCTTTTGCGTCCATCAACACTAGTGCAACTGGTCTCTATTAGAACTGTACACTGTTAAAACAAATCCTGAAATTTTACGGCAAAAATTTCTGGCTTCTATGCTGCCAGTAACTTTTAAAGTAAAATTCTATTTTACTGTGAAATTTTACGATGCAAGAAACTAAATTTTTTCTGTACTGTAAACATTACATTTTGCAGTAATATTTACTACAAAGGTTTCCTGAATTTTCAACAGGGTAGGCAATAATATTGTATTGTTTTGAAATTTCTCAATACAAAAAATTTTTCAGTTTTTCACACGAGTAAACATAGTAAAATGTAAACCGTAGAAATGTTGCTCTTTCGTAAATACATTTGATTTATCATGATAAAGAGACAATAGATTATCAATCTAAATGACTGAGAAGCACAGATCTTACACTAATTAACAAAGCGGTGCATATGTTGTTACTAATTACTACGGATGAATGTACTAAATTAATAGAGTGCCTTTTAATTTATGGTATTAGTTATTTAGAGGAGATATTGTGGGTTTTGCTTGTACGCGTTCTATGAAGTATATTTTTCAAACATGGGTTAACTATTTTCGTGTACATATCACTCGTCTCTCTAAATATCATTTGGATTCTGCTGCATTAAATATTTGGAACTCTCATGTTTAGATAATAGACAATATACATAAGTCAAAGATTTTCCTTTCACTCTACAGCTTATTTTAACTATTCCTTTTGAAGCGTACGAATTTATAAATAAATTTAACAACCTGGACCTCTTACAGAATCCACGTAACTTCGTCACTAGTTTATCTTTTTTTTTTTTTTTTGAATTACTTGTTTTGAGCTTAAATGATTTTCCAAATTAAAATAATATCCTTAATTAGTTTCAAGCATACTGTAAAGAAAATTTGAAATAACAATTAGCTTTTGCATTTAAATCGAACCGAAACACGACATACGCCAAAAAATATTTAACTTCGCACTTGTAAGACTTGACTAATAAAAGCAATTTATAACAACCATTATAACAAAAAACTCAAAATGTGCTATTATATAAAGTTTCACTTTTTTCATTATAGGATTAACAATGTATTGTATAAATATCCAAGTTACAGTATTAATAATATATAATATTAAATTGTTACCCTTTCATGTTCAAAAAATTCGCTTGATTTCAAATGAAATGTTTTATCTATTAATCAGTATTAAATAGATAACGTTGGCTATGCAGCAGTAAAAAATAAGATTAATTCAGGAAGAAAAGTTTTATAACAAAAATTATCACAAACGAAAATAAAAACTATTCAGCTAGGTATCTTCAGTTGTATAATCTTTGATCTACTCTGCACAGCTAAGTTTAAAGATTTTAATTTCAAATGTGTTTTTGTAGAGTACAGTGCAGATGTTTTTGCCTAATTATTCTTTTAAACCATTTGAAGAAGGAATATAAAGAAAAGAAAAGAAAAAAAGGTCATTTTTTTTTTTTTTTTGTGACAGCATTTCTCTAATTAATACACATAACTTTTGATACATTACTTGACTCTCCCAATATTTTTTTCATTAAGGCTATTGGTTTTTATTTCACTTTACAGAGAAATTGTACTGACAGCTCGGATTTGAGATATTTTTAAAAGAAACAGTTTAATTGAGAAACAACGATTCCAGGCTGCTTTCTGCCATGCCGGTTATCTTTGCGTCCCTTCAAAATTTTATTGTATTTGACTTTTTAAAAAACATTCCTGAATCGGCTGAATCGAGTAGCGGAAATAAAGAGATAGTTCGGGGCTTCCCGCTTTTCCATTTTGCTCCCACTAAGGTCACTTTGATTTGGAACCGTTATCCTTCTGTATATAACAGCGAATTCACTGACCGAGTAACGCTCCTGATGTCACCAACAATGAAACTCGCGCCACGGTCTGATACTTTGATAATATTTTTTGGCAATGTTTGACATGCGGGGAAATGCTTTGTTTTGACAAAGCATAAATGAATCCGGTAACTTAACTGTTTTACTAGTAAGACTCATTTCAGAACAGTGAAGAATCGAAAAAGCGGTCACCAATGAACGCTATCTGCTGGGGTTAAGGTTTAATCCACAGGAGTTAGGGTTCAATTTTTAAAATATAAAAATATCACCAAACAGGCAATTGCTTCGTACAATTGTAGAAGCGATTTTCACCCTTCATACCTTGACGAGCGATTTTCTAGTATGGAAATAAAAGAGAGCTTCCTTTTTAGATATGATATAAAAAAGTTAAACATTTTATTAGTATGTTAACATAAGAATGCATTTGAATTTCATTGGCTTTACTTGCAGGGTTGCCATAGATAGTCAAAAGTAAAACTAAATTATTTCACATTATGAAAAGACTTATCAGTTTTAAGAGAAAAGCATTACTAAAAGGTGTTCTTTTTTTACCGGCCTTTCTACAATAAAACTACGGATTTTACCTGTCGAGCAATCGGAAAATTTAGTGAAGCGAAAAATAATGAACCCACTGACTACGTGGAAAAGGTTATCTGCAAAAAGCGAATTGCTTCGGAAAGAAAGTTTTGAAAAAGTAAACAAATGTCATGAGGAGGGAACTGCAGCCGGATCTAAATTCAACATAGGGAACTGATTTTAATTAAAATGATCAGTCATGAAGAAGGATTTTAAATAAGTTTCTCTCTTTAAACTCACTCTGAAAAGTTCCGGATCGAATCATTGTAATGTGAACGAAGATAGAGTGTATTTTCTGAAATACATTTTATTGTATTTATTTTACCTTCTCGTTCTATAGTTATCCGGCTTTTTTAACTACTTTTTCAAAGTACTTGTTTAGTTCTTAGTAACAACTCATTTTACTTCCTTACAACTCTTATATTAAAATGTAATCCAAACAAGCCTAACGCATAACTAGTCCCGGGTGAATTTATTTTAATATGAATGAAGATAAAAAACACATTTTTTTGTATTTCTTCTTCCTCCTAGATTTCCACAATTTGTCACCAATTTAACAACGCATGTAACTTCATTAAAACACTTACATTGAGCACTTACGTTGACGTTAGTCAAACAAGCATACCTTTTTGCGCGAATTATAGATAGTTAAGATAACGTGTTTATTTTTTGAAATGAAAACTGCTGAATGCACGTTGAGCATTTTTGAGGTGGGAAAAACCAATCATTTCTCGACACCGTCACGATTACGAACCTCGGTAGCGCAGTTGACGGCGCGTCAGTCTCATGATCCGATTCCTTTAAGTGAGGAATCTGACGATCGTGAACTTCAGCCGATTCGAACTTCAGCCGAGGCATTGCATTTCTTCTTAAAAAGTAAACATGTTTAAGTTTATATTGTATTTTTGAAGTGAAAACTTCTTTAAGCGCGTTGGGTATTTTTTTAGAAGAGAAAAAAACAATGCTTTTGATATCGGTGAGATATGTGTTTGCCGTTGCCACAGGCTAAGATGGACAGCTAATTGAAATGATAGTGGTTTATATTTCAACGCATAAGTCTTTAAGTGCAATACGAGAATTTCTGCATGAAAAGTAATGAAATAATTCTAAAGATGCTTCTTCGTTACTTCAAGATAAAATTGGGAAGGCATTTGAGGATTAGTCTGGGGGATTTCAACATCATGTTTGTAGATGATAAAAGTCCACCATTAAATGAGTTTTTTTAAAACAAATTTGATTTAACGATGTCCAATGGTTGAAAATTTAGCACAACGAGATATAAAACTACAATCGATGCAGTCTTTTCAAGATATTTAAATGGATTCGAATCAAAATTGCTTAGCTTCTATTTTAGTTACCCAACTATAGAAGGTAATTTTTTCTACTTGAAATGTACCCGAAACACGTTCATGCAACTTTAATAACATATGAGACAAGAGTATTTATGTATTTTAATATTATCTATCAAAACATTTAGTTCGGTAAAAGAAGACTTTTTATTAACTTTGTAATGGCAGTTTCAATTGAGAGTTTTACTGCTTTTCATATATTATTTCAGTCCATATTTTAATTTTATTTTTCATTTTATTTATTTAGTAGTGGTACCCGCACGGCTTCGCCCGTAGTAGAAAATTAAAAGGTCATTTGGTTCGCCTGTATATTTAAAAAGAATGGATGATGAATTTCTTGCCGATTTGCTATGTTCATTTGCTTGTTCATGTAAGGGTTTCACGTTATGATAATTTGGTAACTTACTCTTCCACGTTGTGATGATTTTCTCGTAAAAATTTTCTTAAAATTTGAATAGAAAAAGAACAAAATCGAATTTTTAAAAAATCGCTTCAAAGTGCACACCCCATGCTGCAAACTAACTTTGTACCAAATTCCATGAAAACCGACAAAACGGTCTAGGCGCTATACGCGTCACAGACATCCTGACAGAGTTCCAGACATCCAGACAGACTTTCAGCTTTATTATTAGTAAAGATTTAATTTTTCATTTCTTTTTTTCAAAAATAATTCCTAACCTGACTAATACAGCGTGCAGAAATATAGTGATTAGCATTATTAGAGTCAAGTTTCTTCTCAAATAATTGTAAAGATCATTAATTCCATATTTTAAAATTTAAGTTACAACATTTCCGCTCCTAGTTCACTGCAGAATGTCCGGAACAAAATAAGTTGTTCTTGAAATATGATGCAGTGAGATATCAACTTCAACCAAAATATTTATTATTCTTTGACACTAAAGAAAAATAATTTTTTTTCTTAGAAAAGTTTCGAAATACGAATATTTTCTTTTTGTGCTCTTTTACATTTTTCAACGGAAGAAAAACAATAAAAAAAGGCCTGGAACATCTAACAGAAAAAACACGGGGCACAAAATACTTTTCCCTAGCCTCCAGCTGTGTAGAAATATGTAAGTTTTGAAAATGCCTTTTGGATAATAGAATTTCTTACACGTGCTTTGAATTTTATCGAACACGTCGGCGTTTCTTTTAATGGATTTTGTGTTAGGTTGTATAAGCATGACGTTGATGGCATCACTGAATTTGCATGTAACGAGCTCTTACTAGCAATAGAAACTGTCACCAGTTGGAAAAAGTGCAACTAATTTTTAAGATAAATTAATTTTTAAGTATTTTAAATATTTGTAATTTCATGCTACTTTTTAAAATTTGACGCAAAAATTTAAACCGTCCAAAATCACATTTCGTCTCGTAAGTGACGTTTTTTCACCCTGCGAACTATCTTCTGTATAAAGAGGTGTTTGCAATATACCAGCCCGGTTTTTGCAATCGAGAAGAGATACAAGAAGTTCCGTCTAGAACTAGATGAGCCTACTTTCCCGTATCTCCATACCACTTTCTAGTACCTGATCAGTATTCTCAAAAATAGCTAAAATCGCAAATTTTATCAAACATTAAGCTGATTTCTGGGAATAAAATATTCCTCACCAATCTAAAAAAATTAAATGCGTAAAAAAAAAGAAAAAAAAACGAACAGATAAAATAGCAGCAACTTTTAAACGAAGCAGCTAATACACTTTTTTACATTAAAAACAATCTTTAACAGCTTTAAAAACGAAAAATTATTAATTAAAATTAATAAGCTCATTAAAATAAATACATCATATCAAAAAAAAAATATTTTCTTTTTCCCCTGTTACCAAAAACATTTTTTAAAATGAATAAATGCACTTACTAAAACAAAAAAAAAAAAAAAAAAAAACAATAAAATGTCAACTTAAAGAAATAATTTTCTTTGTCAAAAAAAAAAAAAAAAAAAAAAAATCGTCTGCGCATATCTTTATGTAGAAACATAAATGACTTCGAGTTTATTCGCCGATAACTGAATACCTAAATTTAAACTTTAGCGTGAAAATAAAAACAAGTCATATCAACAATAAGTATTTCACAGTTAAAACCATAGCTGCGGAGTTGGAGTCGGAGTCAATCTCATTTTGAGACAAAGGAGTCGAGTCGAATATCCAAGAATCGGAGTTAGTCATTTGTCCTCCGTGTATAAATTTTTGCCAAAGCTACGAAGTCAGAGTTGAAGTCGGGAGTCGGAGTCCGATTAATTGTCGGGCACAGGAGTCGGAGTTGGAGTCAGGTGCCTGTAAATTCTCGGAGTCGGAGTCTGGAATTTGGTGTCAAGAGCTATTTCCAACAAAATTTGTTTGAAGTAAATCCGCCTTCAAGTACGGAATCTATATCGACTTTCAGTTTCCTCGTAGGCGCTAATGTTACGGATTTGAACTGTTCAAAATTGAACGGAAAATTGTTCAAATCAAAAAGATATTTTACATACAAGTTTTTCATCAAAAGCTTTTTCCTACAAAGTTTGTTTGAAGCAAATTCGCCTCACAGTTCGGAATTGCCTTGAATTTCCCCGTAGGCGCTAATGTTAAGTTTTTTTGAACTGTTCGAAATTGAACAAAAAATAGTTCAAATCAAAAAGTGAAATATGGGAATGAGGTGTCCTCGCCGAGATCTTTCGAACAAATCGGACTATTCATTCAAAAGTTATTAGGGGTGGGGGGACAGACCGACAGACCGACCGGCAGACATTTTTCCCCATCTCAATACCCTACTTTCCAATTTTTAATTTTTCGATATTTATTTAATTATTTTATTTATTTTTGACTTTTTTTGTTTTTCGCGATAATTTTAAGATGCATTAAGCCTTCTTTCATGCTTTTTTCTTCTTTTTCTGACTTTTACTGGGAAAGTAGGCTAAAAATGGATGGAGTGAAGTCTTTCAATCGCGAGGCCATGATCCCAAGTCTTGTGACAGATCTTCAAGCAAATCATTGGGAGAAATATCAGATATCTTTCCCTAGTTTCACGCAAAACGTGGCAACCACTCGTCGCTGTTGAGTCACGTGATTTGGAATCTTCGTTTTAACTTTTACAAAGCCAATGGCTGGACTTGCTCCCACCATTTACTATTTCCTGTCTAAGGTTATGACATCCAGAGAGTGCAGTTTCGTTCTTATTAGAGCTCATCAGTCTGGAATAGTGAATAACTGAGCTGTCGGCAGATGTCAGTTCATCGAAGCTTTGATCGCCAGCTGGTAGTATGGTTCTGCCTTAGCCCTGGCTTAAGGGTGGTAATTTGCTGCTAAAAAGATGTTTGTTTGAAAAATGCGAATGAGAATGGTGAACTTTTTTTTTCAAACTAGGTAACTGATGCTTCTTATGACAAATTTTTTATTTTAGCATTTATACATTTAGGTAAAAAATAGTAGCTACCATTCTTTGCTTTTGTGCAATATATTTTGGTTGAAACCTCTTTAATAGCTTTGTACTTCATGGGAATTGCAAATGAAAATTAAAACATATTTTATTAAATATTGGAACTAATTTACTCGAATCTTAAGGCGATTTGTTCGTTAGTAATCTTATGTGGTTACAGAGTGAGAGAAGGAATTGACATCATTTTTTGGAATAAACTGAATAGATAAGTTGGTTCCATTGACAGATTAAATAATTATTAGTTTTAAAAGACCATCTTCATTTACCATAACAATATATGTGGATAAAGAATAACAAATATTGTCATCACAGCTTGAAGTTGAATATCGTAACTAAAATAAAATGTTATCCTCAACGTTAAGAAAAAGGGATTTGTTTGGATAATTTCCAGCCTATAAGAAAAGTACATCTTGTTTGAAAAATATTTTACAATTTCGTGCTATAATCGTTTACGTTTTCCGGAATACGAGTATGTTGCAATAAAACGTTTTTCGTCCTGTTAACACTCCATTTGTACAATAATACCCTATCTCTGGATCGCCATTCAAGGATAAGTTGACCAACTGGATTGACAAAAGTCCTCCTCATATGACATCCTTGAATTTTCCGAGCGAAGAGATCAACCAGGGAGCGGTAAGATTTGAAAAAAAAAAAAAAAATCTGTCCAGGAAACACTACGATTCTTTATTGGACTCTTTACTCATCTGTCCTAATTTTACTCCATCATCCGCTTTTATCCAAGGATGATCATATCAACTTACGTATTACGATGGGAATAAGTCAACGATGTGACATTTTGATTGAAAATTTTAATAAACACACGGGTAAAGTGTTGGTTGAAATGAAATTTACCATGTAGTTATGTGAACACTAAGATTGCTGGAACGGACCGAGGCAATGATATTTGCATTTCTTTCATTACGGTTTACTTTCTCTGATATGTTAATTCTCTAAGATGTTGTATATTGTATTACTATATTAAGGACAGTTTAAGCGAATTTTTATTTCGCTTTAGTAGATAATCCCCTCTCCAGTAGCATTTTTACAAATGAATTTTGAAATATTTTGTAAATCTTTATTGGAGAATCGATACAATTGATATTAATTCTTTTTTGCCTCCTCTCATTGAGAAAACTTTTTATAGTTGTGGATGAAAGACAAAAAAACTGATTTTTTTACTACAAGTAATTTTAATTAAAAAACACAGAGAAAAAAGTAACTGCTATCTATGCCTTTTAAAAAGGCACTATTTAATTTTAATTTTTTGTATGAAACAACAAATAAGGCGTGTATAACATATTTTCGATATTAAGCTTCAAACGATTGAATTTAAATATTTGACGTTTAGTACAAAGAAACATGTTCAACTCGGTGTACACGTTTCAACATAAAGAAAACATTATATATTTAAAAAATAAATAAATAAAAGAATAAGAACTGCTTAGAATGAAATTTATAAGTTTTTTTTTCCTTTTTCTTTCACAATCGATATTTAAGAGGAGACCTTTTGCTACTATCCTATTCAATTCACGAGGGAATACATCCATAACAAATACTACCAAATGCGTTGAACAATGCATGCTTAGAATTGTTATTCAGCTGGATTTGCTGAGTAAGACCCTTGGTGTTTCGGAAATGAAACAAGCAAATAGGTACAATGTAGCTGCTTCTTTTACCGTAAATTTAAAGATACATTAAAAATCAATTTACGTTACTTTAGAATTCGATTACAACTCCTCTTTTGTGAAAAAATAAACAAACTATAATAAACCGTTTCAAGATAAATAATATCCTTTTCTGAAACAGTATCTTCTTAAATGTTACCTTTTGAACAAAAGCGATAAATGAAATATTACGCATGATTTCATAACTACTGTCATTCAAGGTATTTTTAAACCAAATTGTTTTATTCCACCCTATCTCACTCACATTTAATGCCTGATTCCGTTTTTCAGAATGGAAGAGATACTCGTAAAATATTTTAAAGTTATCCAAAATTTAGAAGCAAAACTATTAATTCCATTAAAATGAATTATTGTCCTGAATTTTAGGTATCTTGTTACGTAGAGTATTTTGAGTCACGTGAGAAGTAAAATGCAAGATGAATAACTACTAATTAAGTGTAAAAAACCATCTTTTTTCACCTAGAAACTGACAACCACAGAAAACAAAAAGAATTTTAGTTTTTATTCAAAATATCTCACTAAAAGTTAAACATCGCATTAGCGTAAGAGGATGCGGGCATTATCTACTTCATATCATATGCATCCCACATCAGATTTATATTTCTTCTTCGTTTTACTATACAACTGACCTACGAAACTAGTGACATAAACATTAAAACACCTTTTTAATAATATAGTTATATTTTAATTTTTAAGTTAGACTTCTAGAAATGGTTTTATTGCTTCCTTTTGTCTCTCATATTAGTAATAAGTGGTAGGTTACTGCCTTTAAGCCAGTGCTAAGGCAAAATTACATGCAATACACCGATCGATTGTGACATCCAGAAATTGCAGTTTCATGCTCGTTATGGGATTGTCAATCTGTAACAGTCAATAACAGAGCTGAGGGCAGATGTCATCTCGATGAAGCTGAAAATGCCAATAAACTGGTAGCTAAAATAAATTTTGCATACTAACGAGCATCCGTAGCAATTTTGCGCTTCAACTCGCCAATTGAAGACAAAGCTCGAATGATAATTGATAAGTTCCCATTTACCAGTTCGTTGACAACCTCATCTTCAATAAGATGACATCTGCCTCTAGCTCTTCTATTGGATAGTCCAAACTGATGGGGTTCAAAGCAAGGACGAAACTGCAATCTATGGAAGTCATAACCAGTAAATAGTATGCACTGCGTATTCGCTTTCAATATGATTGTCAGATAATCTTTCAAGCATAAATCAATCACTTGTACATTTTTGTTAAAAATCTTCCTTAGAAGTTGTTTTTTCCCTGGCGTCTTATGATGATTACCTTTAAAAGATTTCTGCTGATATATTAGAATACATTTCCTATTATTATGTTAATCAATAGACCCAGAGCAAATGTTACAGATAATTTATAAAATTCAAATATTGCCGATTATTTTATTATGTTCTTTGCAGCCATTACGTGTTTGGCGACATCATACGTTATTTTGTCTTTTTAATGAACTTTTAAACAAAATAAAACTAAGAGATCCATTAAAATGAAAAATAATTCGCCAAATAGTTAAAAAAAAGCTGTTAAAATGTAAAATAATTCACCATATAGGAAAAAAAGTCAATTATAATAAAGCAAAAATATCGATTAACCCGGAAGAACTTGCATCGGGCCTCTCAAGCCCGGTCATTACAAAACTACGCTGCCAAAAATCACCCCTTCAACGGAAATGAATGAGGTCCACAGTAGCTGCGTTCAAGGTGAACTACATACTGACCACATGCTTTTCAGGAATGTACATTCCCCCTTTTCCCCAGAAAATTCCGTTTATGTGTGATGAATAAAGTAATTATTTCAAATATAGCTGAACATCTCCGCAGTTTATCAAAATTGTTTCATCAACAGAATCAACATGTCAGAAAAGTTTACACTTTTATCTACTTTGAATCTCTTATTGGAAGATGCAAAGAAGAAGCCGTATTCTTCGGTGATAGGCTATAAAGACCACTCAACAAACAACTTCGTTCAAATTCCTTCTAGTAGACTGAACACTTTAATTAGAATGTGCGCAGTATTGACACTTGAGATTTGCATGTTTCGACAGATTCGAAGGAAAAGTTTTGTTTACCTCTAGAAGCTCCTATTTTCTTCAAAGCATGCACAGATTTCTTTTTCTTTTTTTTTTTCGAGTTTTAGTCTGGATTTCCTGTGAATACATTTCACACCGCTTTTGAATTTTCTGACCGAATAACTAATGAAATTGAAATATTTCGCTTCTATGTGTTGCTTAGATTTTCTTTTAGTCTCTTATTTTTAATCTTTTCAGAGAGAGAGATGTTTATCATAGTTACTATATTGAGAAAATTTCATTAGACGCAGCATCATTCGAGATGAAAATATTTCAAGATTATAGCAAATAAATTAAAAATAATAGGGGAAGGTTGCCGTCAATGAACCACATAACAGTTTTTGATTTTCTGAAAAACGAAATCCAACTCAAATTTCACGTTAATTATAGGGACAATTTCTGTTTATGTTTCTCTTTTAATAATAATAATATTCACTTTCAGGATAAATTTACGCAATGAAGAATGAAAATTAAAAATAAGTATATTAGCATGTGTTCCATTCATGGCAACCGGTTGCTATGGATGGACCATCGAGTTTCCTTTGATGGACCACATTCTCAAGTTAAAAAAATCAACGCATAATTTACAAATATTTATAACAAGTGAACAATAAACACTACAAATAACCAAAATTTGTAGAAAAAGATATTTATTTTCTAATATGTTTTGTTTCCAGATTAGTAGAACATAAAAAAAAACCACCACTCACACACCACACAGCTGTTGTCATCACATCTCGTTCTTCACTTGATATTTTTCTAACCTGTGGAAAACCGTTCTTATCTAATATTTCGTTCTTATCTAATATTTTTGAAACATCTTTTGAACTGTTGGGAGTTTTGTTAAATCGATTTTGAAAATTTTCGTTCGTTGCAAAATTGTACTTGCTTTCTAAAATGTCTAAGAACTTATTGACCATTTTATTATTGAACCCAGAAGCTTTTGTCTCAAACTACCAGAGAATATAGTACTAAAATAGTTTTTTCTTAATTAAATCTGGAGGACATGTTATTTTTCTCAGCCTCATTAAAATTCCCCCAACTTTTTGGAAGCATTTCCAAACACATCTTCTCTAGTAAAGTAAGAACTAACAACGTCAAAAAAGCACAAATTGCAGATTGCTGCAGACACGTGTTTTGGCGTTAGAAGGAACTCCTTTTTCAATACAAAAAGTAATCAGCTTATGGATGAAAAGACATCCGACAAAAGCTTTAAGCTACTAATGGCTTTTGTCAGATGTCTTTCCATCCAGAAGCTCATTACTTTTTACATTTAAAAAAATTCGTTCCTTGTAACGCCAAAACACGTTTCTACAGTAATCTGCAGTTTGTGCTTTTTTGACATTGTTATTTCTTATTTTACTTTTCAGCACAAAGGTATTTATTTAACTTATCTTATCTAGTTTCAAAATATGATTCACTAATTATACTCTTTTTTCGGAGGGCTCGTCTCCTAAATTTCAAATAAGTGACTAAGGTAACATCAAACCGGTTTTTATCTTCCATGCGATTGCTTGAAGTTGCTTTCAGGACTCTATACTGTCGGCAGACTTCGTTAAGGTCCATGCCACCATTTCTGTAAGCTACTGTAGCACGTTACATACTCTCACTAGTCTACGGGCCATATTTTACTAATTTTTGCATTTTTCAGGAACAGCAAAAGAATTTGAAATTGCATTATTGTGTTTTAAATTTTTAATCAGTTTTTATAAAAATATTTAAAATAGAGTAATGATAAAATGAAAGAGTTTTCATGAATTACCGAGAAGCATTTTATTATTATCATATTTATTTATAAACAATTAAACAATTTCCAAAGGCAATTGAGCTGGAGTTACAACACAATTTGTTAGTTAAGTCAATGTTCACGTTTAATTGATCAGTGGTATTCAAAGCATATTATAACTAAATGAAAATATCAATAATTAGTAAGATAATGGTAGCAACCTTATCTGATCAATTAACAATATAATGAAGTAATTTTAGTTACTTGGCGACTCTGCAGTTGACTGTTTTCAGACAAAAAAAGGTAAAAACTGATTACGCGTCTGCACAAGCTTTGGTACAGGAAATATCTTTGCGGTCTAGTTTTGGAACCGGTTCATTGGCAACTTTCTCCTAATAATAATAAAAAAACGCTAGTAATAGCAGAAAATAAGCTCCTAGGTTTATATCTTTCGTTTTCACAAAGCAATATTTTTTTTAAAAAAAGATAAATCTTTCGAAGGACAAATTTTTCATTAAAAAAAATTCTAACAAAATATTCCATTATTGCTTAAATGCGTATGATCATATATGTAAATTAAGATATTAAATTGTCTTTATAAAACCTGCTTATATAAGTGCTTCTTCTTTCTAACGAGACTACGTTAAAGGAACTACTTTTTGCAGATTTATCGCGATTCCCCGATGTAGCATCCATTCTTTCCTGTAGTGCCACCATCGGTGCATGACATTACTACGAAAATTGTGTAAACTAGTTTCCCTACCAGATGAGGGATGTGGGCTCTATCATATGATGCGAAACTGCACTAAGAGTTAAATAGAGTGAAATCAAATCTGTCCCACATAATAAAAAAAATCCTCATATATATATATATATATATATATATATATATATATATATATATATATATATATATATATATATATATATATATATATATATATATATATATATATATATATATATATATATATATATATATAGCCAATGATCGAGTAATGCTACTGACGTCACCAACAATGAAACTTGCGCCACACCATGATAATTTGATAATATTTTTGAAGTATTAACTTCTTATGGGAGGGTAAACCGATTTGTGACATAGCGCGCGTAACGGCGCAACTCTCGTCTGGCATTCCTTTCGTTCGCACATACGACAGAAGCGCGCATGTCGGGGAAATTTTGTTTGTTTACTCTTTGGGTCAGCTTTAAGCGTTAAGTGATAGAAGAAAAAATAATGAAACTAAAAAAAGATGGATAATTGTCGCAACATAACGCAATCTCCTAACGAAAGGTGAGTTTAATAACACGATATAATACCAATAACATTGTAAACAATATATATTTAGAACAGCATTTAATCTTTAAATTTATTTTCAAAACAAAAACATTTTTGCGATTAGTTATACTAAAAATATCTCGCTTCATTTAGGGTTTTGAACTGTGATAAGGTGTACCTATTTTAAAAGAACTTCATCAACGCAGACTCCGCAACTCGGGGGTTGGGAACGACCGAGAAAAAAAAATAAATAAAATTTAGTTTGAACATCACAGAGTAAAATCTAAAATGTTTCGGAAGTTTGAGTTTTTTTTTTTTTTTTGATAAACGAAACATTTAGAAACGACGCGTCATTTAATCTATTGTTTTTGCTCCGACATCAAAAGTTATGTTTAAAAGTAGTCTGAATGGTGATTAAAAAAATTATTTTTCATTTAAAGCAATTTTAAAGTCGGTTCTATTTTTTTAAATCAATTTTTTTTAATAAAAATTTAATTCTCTCTCCCTTACGTAAAACGATATTGGTGAAATGTGTATAGTGGAATGTCTCAATGAAGCAAAGCAACAAATTATTATTGCCAACATTATATATATATATATATATATATATATATATATATATATATATATATATATATATATATATATATATATAATATATATATATACTAGCAAAAATACCCGGCGTTGCCTGGGTCAGTAATAATTATGAGAAAAAATCGTTACTTGCTTTTTTTTTCTGGTTTAAGTGAAAGAATTTAAAACATCTTTTTAACATGATTAAAAGTAGAGTTTCTTCCTTACCCATAAAAGTAAAATAGCAATAAGTATAAAGAACAAAATAGTCTTGATTTAGAAACGAAAGCACTATATTTAAGCATATACAAATTTCCAAAACATGAAATTATTCTTCTCATGTTTAAAAAGATTAATCTGTTGATACTTTTTTTTTTAACATGGAGTCTAAAACCTTCTCTGTATTGCTATTGACGTTGCTCATAATCCCCTTATACTTGCTTTAGTTATTTTGGGAAATTTCAATCATTGTGGGCTCATGGTGCGATTTTACCGAATTTGCGGGAATCATTTTGGGATACCTTCGATGATGCTCCCTCCTTCTTTCCTTACTTTGTAAAACGATGTATAAATTTTCGTTATAAGGATATTATCGCCAGGTCCTGAGATACTTTTGGTCATCATAAAATGGCGCTAAAGAGTTTCATTTGAAATGTTTCCAAATAAGTAGTAAAATTTTGGCGATTGTTTGATATTGTGCAAAAAGGAAAAATTAATGGAAGTTTTTGTACTGTTTATGGATTTGCCTAATTTAGTTGCTGGATTATTTAACACAGTAAAAAAAGTTTTTTAAAGATTCTTTGATTGGCGATATTTTGTTTACATGGTGAAAATTGAGAAACATTATGACGTAGTCTTCGGCTTCAAAAACAGCGACATTGAAAAAAACTGCCAAATGCATCAGCTACGGAAATATTTCTGCAAAAATTTTGGCGATCTGCTGGTTGATTGGATAATGAGTAAGTGTTCAATCAGCATAAATAATAATAAAAACCATTGATTACATTAAAGTTCCGTTTAAATGGAAAATGATCAGCCAAATCATGTATTATTTGCAAATCTTGTGCCAATCTTACTTCAAGATTTGACTTGAGAAAAACCTTGAACAGTCACAAAAAGCAAAGATAGTCAACAATACAACAATAGTCGCTATCGACAGGGAGTTGAGATGATACACTAAATACTGTATTGAGTTTAGGAAAGCCTTCGAACATGGAACTAAAAAGCCCATAACTCGTTTTTTATTCTACTTAGAAATTTCGAATAAGTGCCATCTTCAGCAGAAAAATCAGAGCTTTCGATGGACATATAATGTAAATATGTGCAAGTATTTTTTCATCCCTATATTAGAGAATTTATACGAAAATTGTATTTTATTGCTCCCCTAAGGGGGTTTTTGCCCCCCATAACGGGACGAAAACTACCCTAAGTATTATTCTGATGCATAAGCTATATTATTGTAAAGTTTCATCAAAATCCGTTCAGTAGTTTTTGCGTGAAAGAGTAACAAACATCCATACATCCAAACATCCATACATCCATACAGACAAACTTTCGCATATATAATAGTAGTAATATATATATATATATATATATATATATATATATATATATATATATATATATATATATATATATATATATATATATATATATATATATATATATATATATATACACAAACAAAAGTATTTCAAGTATTATTTAATTTATTCATAAACAGCTTTTAAATTATACACAAGAAGGTTCCGCTTTAGTTAATGAATTTTATTATACAATACCTTTAATTTTAACCGGAAATTTTAATGTTAACTTTGCTTCTGATCGAGCTAAAATTTTAATACCGTTTCTACAATCCAAATTACGATTATAAATGATTAATAAGCCAGAAGAAGTAACTAAAAGTCACGGAACTGTACTTGATGCCTTCTTTGCAAGATTTTTAGGTAACATACAATGCAAAAATTTCGTTGCTTATTATATCTACCATAAGCCAATTGTTACTTTCATAGGATTAAATAATGATAATAATTTAATCTTATGAAAGTTATCACTTCTGCCGAGCGTCCCGTGACGCATATTTTATTATTATTATTATTGGGTTGTTCGGAAAGTAATTTCGTTTTTTCCCGTCAGAGGACTTAATTACGTTTTTTCGAAACCAACTTCACACTTAAGCCGCATAACCATTATATGTCTTGAGAGCTGATATTGCAAGGCTTGTGTGTGAAAAAGTTCTATTAATTCTACGCAGAAGTTTTTGGTTGGTGCCCTTTTAAATATGGAGAGCAATAAGCAGCATTTTCGTCATATTTTACTTTTTTACTTCAGAAAAGGTAGAAATGCTGTCCAAGCGAGAAAAAAATTGACGGATGTGTATGGAGAAGGCGTGTTAACAGTACGCCAGTGCCAGAACTGGTTTGCAAAATTTCAATCCGGCAATTTTGATGTCGAAGATGCACCACGGTCTGGAAGGTCGGTCGAAGCTGACAAAGATGCGATAAAGGCATTAGTTGATGCAAATCGGCGAATAACCACACGAGAGATCGGTGAGAGATTAAATTTGTCGAATTCGACTGTTTATGGCCATTTGAAAGGCATGGGCTTAACCTCGAAGCTCGATGTGTGGGTGCCCCATGTCCTTACGGAGCCTCACACAAGTTTGGTCACTCGCCAAAAACTTTTACAGCTTGAATGGGACTTACTGCAACATTCACCATATTCTCCAGATCTGGCGCCTTCCGACTACTATTTGTTCCGGTCCCTGCAAAATTTTTTGGATGGCAAAACCTTTACCACAAATGAAGATGTCAAAAACCACCTGAACCAGTTTTTTGCCAGCAAGGACCAAAACTTTTATGAGAGGGGAATTGTGTTACTGCCAGAAAGATGGCAAAAGGTGTTGGACCAGAATGGCCAATATATAATTTAATAAAATATTTATTCATTATACGAAAACTGTCTTTCATGTTCCCCAAAAAAAAAACGAAATGACTTTCCGAACAACCCAATATTATTATTTTTATTGGTAATGTTTGACATTTAGGGAAACGCTTTATTTTGACAAGGCTGAACTAGATCCGGTTACTTAACTGTTTGACTGGTAAGACTGTCGTTTCAGGGTAATGAAAAACTAAGAGGTGTTCAACAATGAACGCTATCTACTGGAGTTTAGAGTCTATCCACTGGATTTATTGTTAAAATTTTCAATTATCAGAATATTACTAAACAGACAATTGCTTCATTTAAGTGTAGAAGCAATTTACACCCGACAAACCTTGGTGGATGATTTTCTAGTATTTTCAATTATTTCGCATCATCTGCGCATTTCAAAAAGCAGTAATAGTGTGACTTACTTTATAACAAGCAGGCATTCAACATCGTCCAATATCTATCAATAGTTTATTCTACCGGATAAACAATGACTTCATGCTAGAAATTATGAGAGTTGAATTTTCTTTCGACTTTATTATTCATCTTACTATCAAGTATGATTTCTCCGAATGTGGATTATCGAAAATTAACTCAAGAAGAAACTAGAAAAAGTATTTTCATGTTTCTTCTGTGAGCCATTGGAATGTTTCCGTTTTTTTTTTTTCATTTTTACCCTCACATTGCTACATCAATGCATCAATGCTAAACACGTTCTTACTCGATGAACATTAATTCTTCCTCTTAAAGTATTCATGAGTCAAACACAACATTGCTTGGGGAATATCCCGAATGTACTATCTTCAAGAAGTTGCAGCTGAGGTCTATTTATTAGATCTCACAGAGATAACGAAATGGAAAGTTAATTTTTCTTTTTTTTCGCTGATTTTCTAGATCGCAAAAATTTTAAGAGTATTTGAATATCATTTGAATATGAACAATTTCCGTAAAAGTTTCAAAACAAACGGATCTGGTATTTTAATTATAAACTTTAGGTGTGTATCGTTTGAAAATACAATCTACACTAGCATGATATTTTCTATTTTTCCGAGTTTAAGAATTTTGTGCAACTTTCGGTAATTTAAATTAATTAAGATTTTAGAATTTTTCATAGACTTATAGTATAATTCGTCAACAGATTAAAAAAAAAGTTTGTCTAGAGCAGTGGCTCCTAAACTGGGGGAAAAAGAGGTGATGCATTCTCTCAAAAATGTATACGAAACCGAGTGTTAAAAGTACAAATAAATAATCTCCAGTTAAAAAAGTAAAAATTAAATCTGGAGCTGCTTTTTTGCTTCTCAGTTGAACCTTAACGAAGTATTTTTCCATGCGTTGCCAAATTTATGAATTTTTATATACATTTTTTTTGTTGAAATGTCAGTATTTTTTTCGCTCAGATTTCAATAACTTTCTCAGTTGGGTGAAGCATATTTATTTTTTTCAATTTTATATTTTTCAAAACTAGAACAAATTTCAGAAAAAAAAACAAAGAAACAAATTGCATCTGTTTTATCCAAAAAGAAAGTCAAATCCTTTATCGCTGGATGAGAAGAAAGTATTATGGAATAGTTATGAAATATGAAATATCGAGGCTCCAACTATAGTTGATGCTGCTATCACGTTAAAATATTGTGATGTTTACGAAAGTGACTTCTACGTTGCAATGCAGTGAGAGTTGATTGTATCATCATGATAATTTTTGTATGAGTTTGACTGTTGTTGGTGTACCATTTTCTGAAGAACTAGTTGCGGTTTTAATTTTCTGACGTTTTTTTCTGGTAACTAAACAAACATCTTAATCTGTTAGTGTGCATGTAACTTGAACATTTATGTTAAGCATAGAACAGGGCGCGGCAAAAATAACTCAGTTTCATCGCCTCAGTTGGCTACTGTATGCGTGTACTAAAGAAGTATTACTGAAATATCTGTTAAGCGATTAAGCCCGTTTTAATTTAACAGGTTGCATCAACAGACAACATTTCACAACCGAAAACAATCCTCTATAGATTCTTGAACCACCTCTCCACAGGCAATGTGGAACTACATTGCGTGATGTTGCTGATTTTGAACCTACAAGTCTACGCTTTTTTAAATAGAAGGAGAACATTTTAGCAGCAACTTCCGTAGCAGTGGCATGGAAAGATGGCGAATGAACTGGAAGTTGAATCTGAAAACTTCACTTTGCAATAGGTTGAATCAGCGAGAACGTGCAAGCAGTAAAGTAACGGCACGATTTCACTAATAATAGTTAAGTACAATGTTAGTACTAACACTGCTGTTGCAAGCATAGACTAATAATAAGAGTAGACCCAGCTATGGCAACCCTTTTGCTGCTCATAAACCAAACCATGTGACTGGTGGATATCCTAGCAACAGCGGGCGTTGATCGTAGCAGACGATCAACGCGAGCGAGAAATAAAATAAATAGAATTAATGAAACACGGAAGAATGATCTTTTATGGAGTCTGATTTGTAAATTTGTTATTCTAAGTTGTAAATATTTTGTTAATATAGTGGGTTTTTCGTTTAGATAGTATTGTGTATTTTCTTTATTCAATTTTAATAACTCTCTAAGCAATTAAAGATGCAAGAGCCCAATAAGAATCGGAAAACGGTAAGATTTTTACCTACAATTTCAATTTAAGATACTGATTAGTACATTTTTGCGTTAACGCAAAACGTTAACGCCATTACGTTTACGCCAACGCTGATGTAGTAGTTCCGAATGAAATTAAAGTTACTGAAAACTGCGATCAAAAACTAATTACTAATGTCAAATAATGCATAACTAAAAGAAAAACAGTTCAATCATCTCTGCACCTGGGAAAAAATTATAATAATAACACATTACGTCTTGAAATACATGCCGAGTGCCAAACTATAGATAATCCTGCCAGCTGGCAACCATGCCTCCAAAGTTTTCGTTTAGCCTTCCACCAGTCACATGATGTATCCATGAACCAATTTTTTCATCAGCAAGTCTGGGGAAGCTCAGTCTACTTTTATTATTAGTCTATGGTTGCAAGTGTAGCGACATCAAGTCCGGCCATTTAACATGGCCATTTAAACCAAAAACACAAAAATAAGCAAAATGTGACATTTTCTTTCTCTAAAACAAGTTGGAATGTTGTGAAATGTTACGTTTGCATCTTTGCCTACTTTTTTTCGTAAATAAAAGTTTTTATGTTATATAAAAGGGAAATGCTTACTCTATAGTTTTGTGTAAAATAAACAGGGTATCAATTAGATTGTTATAAATGTATTCCAAAAGCGTAGGAATGCATCTCCCAATTCCTCATTCCCGAGAAGAGAAAAATGTGTCTTGAATGAGTAATTATATCTAATGAAAAACGAAAATACCTTCAGGGACTTGGGTAATCAGAGCAGATTCAGAGAAGTGATGTTCCAAACCAATGTTACTCTTTAATGGAAACGGATTTTTTGTTAAAATGTGTAAGTTTAAGTAAATGTTTAGTGATATTTTTCGTGCATGTGTGACCGGGGCTTGTATGCTTGCAGGTCAAGCTACGATAATTTTCCTGATTTTGATTTGGCAGCTCTGTATGACTATGTAGGTGCTGTGAATGAGATTTACCTCACTGTAGGTGGTTGTGACGAACAATATTTCTTTTTTCGCTGTCTAAGTATTTTTTAATACTTTTAGTTATTTCCTTCTGCAGCCTGAAATATTGAAGTGAATTGCTGAAACTTTTTAATATTTAATAGCACACATTTCGTTGCAAAACATGACGTTTTATTCGGATTACTTAATGAAGTCATTCCGAAACTATTGCAACTTTATTTTCAAATGAGGAATTGGAGCGTGTAGGTGAACTTTCTTAAGAGTAAGTGTGTGAATTCTTATACTTACCTCTGCTATATTTTAGTTTCAAAACATAAACCATGTAAGCAAAACTTATGGAAAATGCTAATGTAATGAAATAATTGTATTGGTTTCACCAAGCTTGAGTTTATAACTTTTACATATACATCTACACGAACTTACATTCTCGCATTCAGCGTACATAAGAGTGCTCTGTTGTTTCACAAAATGATAAACTCAAAAGAAAACCAACAAGGAGAAAACTCCATCAAAGGTAATGCTGCTTGCAGTATTAATTATTTATCTCCAAATTATGTATATTATATGGAAGAAAGTTCTCGAGAAATTACTGTACAAAAAACATGTGTTTTGATAAAGGTTCTTACTAATTGTTTAAAATAAACCAGCACATTTAAATTATACTAGCAAAAATACCCGGCGTTGCCTGGGTCAGTAATAATTATGAGAAACAATCGTTACTTGCACTTGTTTTCTGCTTTAAGTGAAAGAATTTAAAACACATCGTTTGGACATGATTAAAAATCCAGCTTCTTCCTTACCCATAAAAGTAAAATAGCAAAGGGTATAAAGAGAAAAATAATATTCATTTTGAAACGAAAGCACGAAATTTAAGCATATACAAAATTGAAGAATGGGGTCGTTTCCAAAATTATAAAAGTATTTTTTTCTGAAAGAGCATGCTTTAAAACATAGGATCTGACCATTTTTTAAAAAAAATAGTTAAGTTTAATATTTAAAAAAAATACTTAAATCGGTGCGCTTTCATGGTTTACGCTCCTGCCGATGATATCACAAATGATGAAATGCCATTCAGTGTTGCCATTCACAGAGCAAAATATTTAATTCTCATCTTTACTCACGTGTATTGGCAATGATATGGTTGATAGCAAGCGTGGAGCGCAATTTTAATTCGCTTATTGATTATCATAACGTGGAAACGCAGTAGAAAGATGCACCAAAGAGCATCATTTGTGACGTCATCAAGACCACGCCGTGTTTGAAAGATCAGACATTTTAAAAAATTAATTAAAAAATAACTGTTGGGAAATGAAAGTATTTTCTGAGTCCATGTTATTATTTTTCTTTTTCTTATTCTATCAGTTTCAGTGACAAAAAGTAGTACTTTTGACTGAACGAAACAACCCAATTTCCGAAATATGAAATTAAACTTCACATGTTTAAAAAGATTTATCAGTTAATACTTATTATTTTTTTTATCTTGGAGTCGTACCTTCTCTGTATGTCGATTGAAGTACGAACTGTTAAAAAAAATGTATCCGTAATCCCTTTATACTTGCTTTAGTCACTTTGGGATATTTCAATTCCTGTGGGTTCTTAGTGTGATTTTAAATCTTACCGAATTTGCAGGAATCGTTTTGAGATACGTTGGATAATGCTCCCCCTCATTACTTTGTAAAACGATATATGTTATTAATTTTCGTTAAAGAAATATTGTCACCAGATGCTGAGATACTTTTGGTCACCATAAAATGTCGCTAAACAGTTTCATCCGAAATGTTTCCAAACTAAGTAGTAAAATTTGGCGATTGTTTGAATTTAAATGGAAAATAATCAGCCAAATCCATTTGCCAATCTTGTGGAAAAACGCTTCCTTAAGATTTAACTTGATGAAAGCCTCGAACAGTCAGGCGAAACGCAAAAATATTCAACAATACAACAATTCAAGCTATCAACTGGGAGTTGAGATGATACACTAAATAATGAATTGGGTTGATGAAAGCCTTCGAACATGGAACAAAAAAGCTCACAACTCGTTTATTATACAACTTAGAAACTTCGAACAGATGTTATCTTCAGCAGAAAAATTGGCGCTTTCGATGGACATATGTGCACGTTTTTTTCCACCCCCATATTGGGGCATTTATGCGATATTTGGGACTAAAATTGGAATAAAAAGGGAACTATCAATCGGATTTTTTTCGAACTGGTCTATAAACCTTCCCAGTACCAAACTGAACAAACGGTGAAAGTTTCAGCCAAATCTGCCAGGTAGTTTCTGAGATCTTAGGGAACAAATTTACCAAACTCCATTTTTATATATATAGATACACAGTTACAGCCACTTGTGGAATGATCTCCGCTCAGTCCAATTTTTTACCATATCAGTACGTACTGTCGATAAGCATATACTAATGCGATAAACGTACTGCATAAGATACGTTTTCAATAACTGTACCTACTAAAAACTTCTATATCTTTAAAGCTTTTCGGTTTATAACTTGTGCCAAGGTGAGTGAAATAAACTATAAATTCCCACAAATACGATGAAAATATGATAGTTGATTTGAAAAACGAATGAAGATTCGAATCATTATAAAAAAACTACGTACCCTTTTTTTATACACAGAATGTAAAATAGATGGAAAAGTTCCAACAACAAGTTGAAAAATGCAACTTTTTCAATTTTGGTCACATAATATAATTTGTTTTCCTCCAATCGAATACGGTGTGTTTTGTTTACACGTAAGCTGTGTGCTTCAAAAAGGGACAGGAAACAAGAGAATGCATTTGCATTCGAATGTTTCCTGCATAATTTGAATGCAATTTTTTTTCGTATTGCCACCCTGATATTGAATGAATGAATGCTAAACACGTTCTTACTCGAAGAACATTAATTCTTCCTCCTAAAATATTCATGAGTCAAAGAGAAGATGGGGACTATCGTAAGTGCACTTTCCTCAAGATGTTGCAGCTGAAGCTGATTTATTTGAACTGTAGAAAGAAGGAAATAGGAATTTTCTTTCATTTATTTGTTAACAGCATAACAAAAAAAAAAATGTTATTTAAATCTGAATACATGACGCCAAACCTTTTTCAATATTTTAAGAATACACTTAATCAGTTATAATAGTCAGATGATTTTTACACACTATTTCCTACATATTTTGTGCTACAAATGAAAAAGTCTGAAGTTTATGAAAACCTATACTAAGGTATTGTAGAAAAATCCTAAAGCATTTCGTTTGTAGTATGCATTAAATGAAAATTTAATACATAGTAGTACACATGTATTTGGATCCATATATGAAGGCGGCTAAAAAAAATCTTGCAAAAGCAAAAACATTTTATTATTCAGCAGATTTTTTGGCAGTCACAAATTGCATTGAAACTTGAAGGTATGAGTTAAAAATGTTTATTGAGCAAATTGATGAACTATTTGCGTTGTATTTTTTTTTTTTTTTTTGGAAATAAATGGTTTATTATTTAAAATCAGAATCTTTTTATACATTTATCCTTTATGAATATTTTATATGGACAATTAATCAAGAGAACAGCAGGAGGCAAAGCACCACATACAAGATTTCAAAACTTAGAAGTTGTAAGAAATACACAAATTAGCATGATCTTGTAATGCAGTTTTGTTTATCAATTAGCTGGGAACAATTAATAAAACAAACTGGTTCAATTTAATTATGGACGTGGAAACCGTATTAGAATTTGAGATGAGTCCAGAACTTAATTTCTGAAAAGATACAATCAGATGGAAAAAGAGAAAGCGTTGGTGAAATGCGGAGATGCATTATTCTTATATTGTCATGTTATCTTTAAATAGTTTATGCCAGCATATAATATACAAAGCAGCTAAGTAACTTTTTCCGTTTGAGTTGTAAGAATTAAGTAATAACTAATTAATGTTGATAGACACATCGCTCATCTGGAAGAAGAGTGCAACAACACGAAGAAATGAAATTTTACTGGGGAAGCGTTTGAAGTTGAACTCTTCAGGCAGTTTGCTTTCTGAAAAGTAAGTTTGCTGTGCTCTACAGTGGTTAATATTCGAACGAAAAATCTGTCATTATTTTCCAAAGAAAATAACGTCCTTTGAAGGCCTTTAAGCGAAAAAAAAGAAAAAGAAAATTAAAAATTTCGTTTTGTGGTACTCTTTTTCCAAACGAGCGACATGTTGATGGAGATGGTTTAGTCCTGCGACAGTAGAACCCGAATATACAATAATATACACATTTCGGGTGTACTGCACTAATACTGAATAGAATGACAAGAGGAGGTGTCTAAAAAGTATCATCGGAAACTCGAACTATCCGCCAAGGTTGCAAAGGGTTTCGCTTAACTGTTTTTTTTTTTCTTTTTGTTTCGTATTGCCACCCTCATATTGAATGAATGAATGCTAAATATGTTCTTACTCAAACAACATTAGTTCTTTCTGCAAAATTTTCATGAGGCAAAAACAAGAGGGGAACAATCGTTTAGTTTTCCACTTTAATAAAGGCAAAACTTGTTTGTTTTGTACATAGAATACATCAGGGTAAGTTAGCCTGCTTTTTCGTCTATGATTCTTTTTAAAGTATAGAATTAAATATTTAGAAACAAAAATCAAACTAAAACAATCAACGTATCTCCAGGATAAATTTTCATGCTAATATTTTAAGATATTAGTTGCAAGTATTATTCAAAAGGCAAAAATTGAAACCTAGTCGTTTGGGTGAACTTGTTCTTCTTCCGGAGAACATGGGCCCAAGTTATTTATTTATTATTTTGATAATGTAGAAGTGGAAAAAATGAACTAACCTAAATCAGTACATTTTATTTCATTTCAAATGACTTTTACCTTATCTTAAATAAAAATATTGTTAACATGTCATTCATTTAACATGTCATATTATAAAAACGCAAAACCATGCAAATACAGGAACCAAAAGGATTAAAACTTAACTAAATAAGTAAAATTAGGCGAAAATTCGAATTAACAGCCTTTTTTAATATTATTTCTGTTATTTCAATAAACTTAAACATGAAATACAAAATTTCCAGTAACACCCGACCTGGAAACTTTTCCTGTCTGCAAAATCCGCCAACTAATCCCGTGTTACTGTTTTTTCTTTTGACAAATGTAAGAAATTTTCTTGAAAGTATTTTAATAGCAAACCAATCCAACAATTATCAGGAACTATTATATTTCCGAACAGTCTTCGCTAAAATGGAGTAAGCAAACAGATCCAGTTAAGTCTGGGAACTATGTTATTTCTGAATAGTCTTCGTTAAAATGACTCTTATGATTTCTCTTAAAATACATTAATAACTAAATACTATTAATAATACGAAGACTGATAGCTCGAATCTCCAAATACCGAAAAATATCGTTTTAATTACTTATTTTTCTCAGAAGTATTCCGATCAAAATTGTCATAAATACTCATAATCTGAACTCATTGCCAGATTTTCAGCTACATTTCGGTTGTTGTCAAAATCAAGAAGAAAAAACATTAAATTTTACAAGGTGAAATCGTAGTATAACTTTTGAGAAACATTCTAACAAAATAAAAACACTAATTTCAGTTTATTTTGTTGCCTTATTACGCGATCCTTAGTTTATAGCTTCCCGAGATAAAAGCTCATTAGTTGAGTTCATAAGAGCATTGTGCTAATAACTCAACAGGCGCGAAATCAATTCTTCTTTAGGCCGGAAAATATAGGGTTGGAATTAACAATCTTAATCAGTTTTTGGTCCAAATTTCCAGGAATATGTAATCTTAACTCATTTTAACTCATTGTTGGCAGATTTTTTCAAAATCGCAGTTGTATTGTTGCATTGAAATCATAAAACAAAGCTCTTTTTAACATGATAATTCGCATATACAGATTTTTCAAAGATGTTTTTTATAGATACACTATAACTTCAATAGTACTTCATCAAAATGTTTTAAAAAGGCATTATTTTAAAGACTTTTGCACCGCTATCAGCGAAAAATAAACAGGTCACATTTTTGCTGCTATTAAAAAAAATACTTCAGAAAATTGGTTTTTTAATTCCTTCTTTAGTACTTTCTACGGGTCAACTACTTGCTTTTATTATGTAATTAAAAGCACTAATGCATCTAATAACATCCCGAAGCGCTAGTCATTAAGATGACAATTTTCGAATTACGTGGAATCAGCTTTTTCTATAGTAGACATTTTCATGACCGATTTTAATGCCAAACGAAAAAGAAGTTTCCACTTTACTTGATTTTTTTTTGTTGGGGGGGGGGGGGGGAATACGAATGTAAAAAATGTTATTTGAAAAAATCAATTGTGAGGCGATATGACTGAAAAAGCCTAAACTTTATATAACTCTAATAACCGTGTTTGTTTTACCTTCTAAAGAGCATTTTATGTCATCTCTCTTTTAGTTTAATACGAATTTAAAAATCGTTGAGATTGCCAAGAGCACATTAGACATAACCTGCTTCTGTTTCTTTTAAACTGACATTAACCAATACGATTGCTTCCATACATTTTTTTATCGTTAGAAACTCTCAATTTCGATGAGATTAAGTTTTTTCTTTCACCTCTGCCGTTTTTTTCTTCTCTTTTCTACTTTCTCCTTTAAAAGTTTCTCGAAACTTTGAATCTTCCTTTTATTTTTATCTCTGTTTCGCGTGTTTTCCTTTTGTCCTTTTATTTTTCTTTGAGAACGTGACTTGAAAAGTTCAATAATAATCTCATTCCATATGTGCCGTTATGAATATCTTTTTAACATAATATTTAGAATTTTTTTCAAAATATTAAGAAATATTGACCTGTAATTTGGTAATAAGTCGTATGAAATATTTTGTTAAAGAACTGGTTAAGCTATATCGTTTTTGAGCAAAGAAAAATATTGAAAGCATTTTGGAGTTCCAAATATTAGTCAATGTGCTCATCTAGAGAATGTGAAGCACATTTTATTATTTGAATCTTTTAATGGATGACGACTTTTTTCCACATGCGTCAGAATAATTTACTCGTAATACAGTAGTTTCTGGATGAAGGAACAAAACGGAAAATCTAGGAAAAATGCTTACTCTCTCAGAAAAAAAAATAAGCAAAGTTTTAAAAAGACGTCAATTGTACAAGTTTGTTTTATTTTCCAGAGAGAAAAAAAAATATTACACTCATATTTTTGAATTTTGTAATTATCAAAATTGTTCCAGCGAGTGTCGCTCGTGATCTGTTATGTTCCCCTCAGTCACCACATCCGGTTAAACCCTCACCGGGGTTGGTACGGTGGTGATTGGTGGGATTTAAATGAGATAAATAAATAAGGTTATACAAATAGAAGTTTTAGTTCCTTGTTATCTATTATTCAAAAAACATCCAAAACACAACAAATATCTTTAATGCGTTTAATATTTTCGAAAAAAAATCTGAGAGTGTGTAATTTTACGTGTACCAGAAGAAACTTATTCGACTCTGCGTTTTTTTATTAATACCTAAAGCTAATTTACAAAACATGTTGAGTTACATCGATTAACCTTACAATAGCCTATGCAACGAATATTGGTACAGCTATTATGACTTGCAAACGCAGTAAGAGCTTTGTAGTTTACTAAACGAATCGCATTCTGCAAATAGAGGGAACCTAATTTATGAAATGAACATACTAATCAAAGTATGCTTCGTTTAATCCTAAGTCAATTGTTTAGCATTATTGAGACTAACGTAAACGGTTTGCAGCATATGTATACAATAAGAGTTTATAATTTACCTATCCTTGTAAAATGGATTGTAGTTGAATTTTCACGCTAAAAAAACTGTGCTTAAGGTTTTTTAAGGGGTCACATTACCTCCTTAACATTTTTTTTTTAATTTAAGCGAATCATGCAATTTTAGAACCTTTAGCATGCATTCAAATTTAGCAAACAATAATTATTTTCAAAGATGAAAAATTCTGCCCACTTTTTCAAAAAATTCAAAACATTTAGGACAATATCAATTTTTAAAAAATCTTTAAGGTTTTTTTTTTGTTTTTACACTAATTTCAAAAATGTTTCTTGCTAAGCGATCACAATATTTATCACTAAAAACATGTGCAGTCATTTGCTAACATATTTATTTAAAACTTCTCTGTGATTAATTATGTAATAAATTCATTTCTTGATACATTTCTTAAGAAATTTTGTTTTTAAAGATAAAACATGCTCTAAACATTTTAGTACTTTATAAAATGCTTATCGAATGCAGTTTCGTTAAATATATTATCCTGATTGTAAAAAATTACTTCAAAGCTGCACCTTCAGTAGAAAAAAACCCTTAAGGATTCCAATAATAAGAACCTAAAACCTTTCATAAGTTTTTAAGTATTTGAAATAAAGTGATGAAACTTTCTTCTGTGTTTGAAATAATTTTTAGCATTTAAATAAGGATAATATTTTTTTAAATAGTTTGATCATTTTTAAAGTAATATAACCCCTTTGGGGAAAAAAATACTATTGTAATTCAAAGTGGAAGTACAAGTAATGAAACTTTTTAAACCAAATTAAGTTTACAGAAACCTTTTGAAGTAACAACGCCATTATCACATTTTTTAAAGGTAGCATGATGATTTAAAAAATAATAATATCGCAGTTTATGACAAACAACCCGCCTGATTGAAATAATTCATCATTCTATCTTCGTAGCTTTTCTATCAAACTTTTTTACAGATCCCACTCTAGAATGAAATGACCTACATCTTTTGATGCGTTTCCTGAAAGAGATTGATAAATTCCGTTCAGTTCCTTCTTTAAAGGAAATTCAACAAAAGTCTTTCTCCTTGGCAAAAGATTTGGCACAAATATTAGGTTTGCGTTGAACTAATGACGGTAATTTACCTTCGGTAGAAACATTCTTTAACGTATATTATATTTTTCTTTTTCATTCTGCAGGGTGGGAAAAATCCGTGTTTGAACATAAATACAGTTTATTGTCAATGTAAAAGCCATAAAAGTGATTGTAACATGAAAATAAGTATATTGTTTAGTCTATGGTTTTTAAAGGATAATTAAGAGAATATATTATCAAGAGAAGCAGTTTATGCCTCAGTAGTCTAAATCTTCGTTATGTTCTATTTATATATAGTGCAGCATATAATCCTCCGGTATTTGGAGAGGGCGCTGTGGGAGTTGTGGTAGAGATATGATGGTAAAAGGATCAAAGATTTATAGCAGTGTACGTGGTATTTGCAGTACTAACTATGACATGGTGGGGTCAGTATCGTCTTTCGTTGTGGAGGAGTATAATCGTATTGTTGGCGTTTTTTTTTTTTTTTTCATTAATGCTCAGCAAGAATGTCGCATGCGGTTCCAAATGCAGTTGGAAAAATTATTCAAGTGTGCACGATTTTTTTGAAGAAGTCAATCAAAAAATTGCTGAGCAGCTGCATGTTAATGTCCTAAGCGTTTTAGAGATTCCGGAATGGACTCTCTGACATGTGCCACATTTTAAGCGTTGTAACGGTATGAGGTCCGCTATGCATTTTTCTTCTCATTGCATTTAGTATCTGGGGTCTAAATTTTGACACTCAAAAAGATTTTTTTCTACCTGGTACAGGATCATGTCAACCAAATTGAAACCGAAAGCAACATTTTTTTGCTGAGTCGCAATCAAAAAAAAAAAAAAAAAAAAAATCGCAGTAAGAATGTACTCATTCACAACACGTAACGATGCTCACCGCTCGTTGACATGGCCTCTCCTGCAAATACCACGTGTACTGCGTTTAATCAATACCTCTTTCACTTCTATATACCCGCCTAAATTCGCACTGCATCCTCTCCTAACACGGGAGGTTGATATGTCAAACCCTTAATTTTTTTTTTCAATGGAAGACACACTGTCAAAAATGAAACGCTCAATTTTGACGATTCTGCAATCCTCGAGCACTATTTCGTTATTTTTGACGATCCTTTCGTCACCAAATCACGTGATGTTTGACGAAACCAGAAATCTCAAATTTTTGACGAAATATTTTCCTCCTGATTTCGTCACATTGCAGTGCATTCTGGGAGTTTTCATTTCACTCTTGTACTCGCTCGTTAAATTATCCAATTATTCTACGGCAAGTATACTATAGGATTCATTAAAAAGGTTAGTATTTAGTGAAATTAGTATGTGCAATGTGCCTTATTTTGTTTATTATTACATTTTTGTTTAGTGTTGTGTTTATTGTTGTATTTAAAACACATTAAAATTGAAAAAAAAAATGGTTCGATTAGTTTTAGAACTATGTGTGTTTTTTAAACTAACTTTCAGTCACCTCCACGTTAGGCTTAGCTAGCATTATATTTTATTTGCAAAAGGAAACGTTGGTTTGTTGACATTTGTTTCCAAAAACGTACTTCCCTTAACGATAAATAAATGACAAATATGACCAAAGAACTTGTACGAATTTAAACTTACATAAAAAGTTCCACCGTAACTAAACTAACGCAGATGATGAAAACACCGCCTTTATATAAATGGAGGGGAATAGAACTTTGAAACTTTTAATTTCAACGCTGAATAGGTACAGTGGCTCTCAAAAGTGTTCGTACACCTTGAAATTTTGTAGTAAAACCAAAATAACGAAAAACTGAATTTGAATATGAAGTTCAATTTTTTTGTCACACCATTCTTATGCCACTTTGAACAAAACCCATTAGTTTTTTTTTTCAAAATATTGCCAGATTTTATTTTTGAAATTTGTCAAAAAACGATGAGACAGAAAAAATGCACCACAAAAGTCATCGTACACTGAAATATTTTCGAATAACTAAATTCATGATTAAAATTATCATATGTGGTTTTTTTTATTATTATTTTTGCATTGTGATGACCCTGTTAAGTCATTTGCCTTTAATTTTTTGTTTATTTATTCCCTAATATTCTGCTTATTATTTTTAAATGGTAGGTATGCGTAGAAAACAACAAACATGATTCGAAGTTGGATTTTTTTTTCCCTCACAGTAGCCGTAAATTGGTTAGAAATGTCTCCAAATTAGTTATTTTCTACCATTCTATAGTGAAGTGCTTGATAAAATGCTTTAAAGACAAGAATCGGATCGAAAACAAGGTAAGAAAAGGTCAACTGGCAAAGTTAACAAAGCGTGATCGAAGTTTTAAAGTAAAAAAAATTATGAAAAATACACATTTCAGCGCTGAAAAAGTTTCTATAGAATTGAATGAAACATTTTACGTTTAATTTTCCCCTAAAATTGT
Organism: Uloborus diversus; assembly: GCF_026930045.1. Lineage (NCBI taxonomy): Eukaryota > Metazoa > Arthropoda > Arachnida > Araneae > Uloboridae > Uloborus > Uloborus diversus. The sequence goes on along the minus strand of NC_072732.1, from coordinate 87,765,585 downwards.
TCGTCAAGTTCTCTGATTAGCTGGATTAAAGGGGACCTCTTCCCGCAGAAATTTTCTTGTTCGTGCGAAAAACAGTAAACTTACGCTTTCCGTCGTAAAATCAATGATTAAAAAGCTCAAAACGTTTTGGAACAACGTCTTACTTACAGATGAAAATAAATTCAATATTTTGGGTTAAATTGTTGTATAATTGTCAATAGAAAAAAAATGAGGAATTTAAGCTTAAGAACTTAGCTGGATCAGTTAATCAGGACGGTGAAGGCGCTCTTGTGTGAGGGTGCATAACAGCATCAGGACTTGGAAATTTGGAATTTTTGATGAAATAATGAATCATGCAGTTCACTTAAATGTTTCAAAAACAAATGTTAAACTATTAGCCCAAAATTTGGCAATCGGAAACAACTTTGTTTTTTATCAAGATAACGATAAGAAGTACGCGTTTGCGTTTGGTGCCTCAAAAATTGTCCTTAAACTTAGAAATATCTCCTCAATCGCTATATTTAAACTTAATGGAACATATTTGGAGATATCTGGTGGCTAGATTACGAAAATACACCATTGAAAACGAAAATCGAACTAGAAACAGTAAGACTCGAAGTGCGACTGAACACTTATTCAGAAATTGCATTAAAAAAGAAAGAAAAAACAATGAAATATATTCCCAGACGTTTAAAAGCTGTTGTTGATACTGCATGAAATTCCACTAAATAATAATTTTGTAAAAAGTTAGATTATTTACTTATTTTTTGACATTTTTCCAAAGTGTACGAAGACTTTGGTGAGATAAAATTTTCGGCACTTTTTGGTGTTCGATTTTTAAAAAATTAAGTTTGAATGTTTTATTAAAAATTTGCGCTTAGTTTTGTTAAAAATAGATCATACATCTTATAATTAAATACCTATTCCGAAATATTAATTCTAACCAGTGCATAGGGGCGTATTTCATTGAAAGTGGTGGGTGTACGAAGATTTTTGGGAGCCACTGTATGTTACATGGTTATGAGTTTTCATTCGTCTTCATGAATTTTACAAAAAAAAATTCTGTGAAACGAAGTATATTTTTAGTTTAATACATCAAATTTCTTTTACTCTGCATTTTTATTTTCGTAAACGAATATGTACTCTTCCCCCAATAAGTATTTATATTTTTTCTTCTTCCACTGTACATGTAATGTTTTATTCAATATAATAATAATAATTTATACAGTAGCTCCCAAAAGTGTTCGTACACCTATCATTTTCAATGAAACATTGCACATTAGTTAAAATTAATATTTTGGAATGGGTAAATAATAAGATCTATAATTCATTCTTTACAAAACTAGATTAAATATTTTGATAGCAAAATAAAATATGATTTTTAAGAAATTGAAAATAAAAAAGTTTCAAGAACATATAACACAAAAGTGTTCTTCCAAAATATTTTTAAATAATTGTTTAGTAACCTTTAAAACAAACCCATGAAACTCCAGGAAAAAAGCGCCTTATGCAATAAAAAATAAATGCAAACAGCTTGGATCAGCTTTTAGTTCCGAAATGATGCCTTTTTTTTGTCATGCTCGTTGACAGGACTTATAAAAAGGCGTACCTCATGTTGTTTATATAATCTCTTTCCCCTTTGCAGATGTTTGAGTATTTATGTTGCATATCGGCAGTTCATTATTTGCTAAGCCTGTTTTTTTTTTTATGTTTTTCCTTTCATAAAACATGAAGTAAAGTAGCTATCAATTTAATACAAATCATTTTAAATTAAATAAAATATTAATTTCCATAAAGAACTCTTATCTTTTTGCTTGATATTTCAACTGAAGATTTTCAGTTTTTCCGCAAATTAAAATAAGTTACTGAAGGTAGAATTTTAATGTTTAACCTCGATTTAAAAAAAAGAAAAGATAGCAGTATGTCTGAAAATAATAATAGTGATGATAGCATTTTTTGTTTATTTTCACACTTAATACGCTCAATTTATAAATTTTTCTGTGTCAATTTGTGTTACATGATTTGTGACAATTTTGAATTTTTCCATTACATATAGTTTATGTAGCAAAAACAAATGCAGCATTAATATTATTGCCATATTTGCCAACTCAAGCTATTGTAAGCAAAAAATGAGAAATCCCGGTCTACATTAAACCATACTAAAAGGCAGAACACTATTCAGAAATTAATTTCAGGAACCAACTGAGAGAAATTATTGTCTGGCTGCCTAAATAAAAATTTTGCCCATCCGCTGTAAAAATAACTCACTCTTGCAATCTGCTTGGGAAAATAGCTATCAGCATCAAAATAATCATGCATTTTGAAAAATGTGAAAATAAAACCAGAAGCTCTTTAAAGACATAAGAGAATCTAAGCTTTTTAACTAAAGAAAAAAAACTGAGATTTTATAAAGAAATCGTGGAAAAATGTTTTATTTCAGAAATAAGCTGCTGCATTTAATTGTAAAATTTTCCTCGAAATAGAAAAAAAGATCAATGTGCATGATGGCATACACCCATATGGACTTACACATTTACATTCATATTACATTATTATATATATTTTTTCTTCTTAGAAATCTTTTAGGAAGGATCCAACATCGCGGAGATGATCAACACCAGGACAGACGAAGACTTTTTCAATAGTTATAACAATATTCTAAGTGTTCGTACATTATGCATATGCATTGATTTCATGTTACACATGTTTGGAAAAAATAATAAAAATTTAGCGGTTGAATGCACAGGCATATTTTATATATTTTTAAAAATAATTATACTAAATTAACTTTACCAACAGATTTATTTCATATCTGCATTTTTTAAAAATTAATATTTTTAAATATTCTTCTACATTTTGGCAGACAATTCTTATCAAAGTATGAAGTATGTAATGCATGCAATAATAAAATTCCTGTATCAAACATAAATTTTGCGAAACAAGCATTCTACATAGAAGCAAAATTAATAAAACAAATAACGGATTGGAAAAATAAAAAGGTAAGCTTTTTCCTAAGATTATCTAATTTCATTTTCTATATCTAATTTTAGAAGAAAGATATACAAACTTTAAGCTGTCCATTTTATTGTACTTTTTCTTTGAAATTTATGGTATTAGTTGGATAAAAATCTTTTTTTTTCTTTGGAATTTAACATGCAATGCAATAACAGAAGAAAATCCCCAGCAATGTTTCCCCCGAACATATATTAATTTAATTGTGCATGAAAGTGGCATATGACTTATTCTTCCAGAACCCAATATCTGCTGTGGAAGTCGGACGAAAATATTTCCAAGGGCTGGGCAATGTAAAAATTTCTACATCGCGATGCATCGCAATATCGCGATGTAGTTCAAGCATATTGGAATATTCGTCCCGCTATAGGGGACTAACCCCCTCCCCCCCCCCCGTTAGGGAAGTTTTCCTTTAATGCTCAGGTGTTCACATGTTGCAATGAATATTGCCTTATGAGAAGCTATCCTATGTGGATTTACAGCAGAAAGGACCTCTACGCCGAATCTGGAAAAGATCCTCCCCCCCCCCCATAGCGAGACGAAAAACTACCCTATGAGAATTCCTGAGCATCGAAGAACGGACCTCTGTGCAGAATTTGGAAGACCTCTGACAAAATCTGGAATTTTTGAAGGAAAACTCTCGTGAGGGTCGCCCCCCCCCCCCATAGAATGATGAAAAATACCCTGTGTGAATTCCCGAGCATCAAAGGACCTCTGTGCCAAATTTGCAAAAGATCTGTTAAAAACCGGATTTTTTGAAGGAAAACTCCCCCATAGCGGTAGCCCCCCCCCCCCCATAGGTTGGCGAAAAATACCCTGTGTGAATTCCCGAGCATCAAAGGACCTCTGTGCAAAAATTGGAAAAGATCCGACAGAGACTGGTTTTTTAAGCGAACTCCACGTATGAGGGTTGCCCCTCCCCCCCCCCCCCATAGAAAGACGAAAATTACCCTAGGAGAACTCCTGAGCATCAAAGAACGAACCTATGTGCCAAATTTGGAAGAGTTTCGACAAAATCTGGATTTTTTAAAAGAAAACCCTCGTGAGGGTCGCCCGCCCCCCCCCCCATAAAAATGGCGAAAAATACCCTGTGTGAATTCCCGAGCATCAAAGGACCTCTGTGCAAAAATTAGAAAAGATCCGACAGAGACTGGTTTTTATAAGAGAACTCCACGTATGGGGGTTGCCCCCCAAAAGCAAGACGATAATTACCCTAGGAGAATTCCTGAGCATCAAAGAACGAACCTCTGTGCCAAATTTGGAAGAGTTCCGACAAAATCTGGATTTTTTGAAGGAAAACCCCCATGGGGTGCCCCCCCCCCCCACACACACAGAAGGACGAAACCTAATCTGTGTGAATTCCTGAGCATCAACGGACCTCTGTGCACATTTGGTAAAGATCCGACAAAAACTGGATTTATTGACGGAAATCTCCCCTTATGGGGGTTTAATTAGATACCATGGGGAGTTTTATCTGCAATAGCTAGTTTTACTGTTTTAAAGAAATGGTTTGTTTGTATTTTTACAGTAATAAAATTTATTTGACGTATTTTGTGTACTTCTTTTTTCAACAATAACTTCTCTGTTTTTAAGCGGGGGGGGGGGGGGGGCGAGCTGCAGGCCCGCTATTTCAATTTTCTTTTTCAAATATGGCAAAGGGTCTGCACCCAATAAAATTTTTACAAAAAACCAACTAAAACGACGGCCACCTATGTGTAAAAACATAACTTTCAAAAACTGTAAAGATTGTCGTAAATGACGGTTCTGTGAGAGTGAATACACGCATTAAATTGGGAAATTACTATGGTAAAATTCAGAATTCAGGATTTGATCAAATCTTATAAAATACAGTCGAACATCGTTAAAAAGGACCATTAAAATCGAATATTTTAAAACGTAATTTGATCCAGCAGTTATTTGTTTGAAGCGTGTTCGAATTAACGAGGTTCGACTGTATTCTCAAAAAAAAAAAAAAAAAAAAAAAAAAAAAAAAAAAAAAAAAAAAAACACTAATGTGCTCAAAGAAAAAAAAAGAAAAAAAATTTTCTTAAAAATTTACGAAATTAACGTCTTCATATATGACGAAATTAATTTGACGAAACTACTGCTCTCAAAACTACGAAAATGATTTTTAATTTGACGAAACTAGAATGAAGAAATATTTCGTTACATTTGACGAAATTCGCATCCTCAAACCACTAACAAAAGCAGTTTCTTCAAATTGACGAAATGTTCGCTCGGAGCATATCCCTGGAAGTGATTTCGTCAAAATTGAAGAAAATTTCGTCAAATTTGAAAGTCCATTTCTGAGAGTGCAGATAGAAATTGAATTTAATGTTTACATTTATTGCCTTTCGGTGTTTTGTAATGAATTCACGACATGAATGCTAAATATTATGAAGCAAAATACTCAAAGCGATACACAGTTTATAGTGCAGGGTGTTTCATGTTGAATGGGATAAAAAAAAAGGACACCTGTAAAGGTTGTAATTAATTTTCCCAAATTAATCAAACTTAGAGTGAAACTTTTTTCCCCTGCATCACAAAGCTGTGGAGTCAAACGCTACAAGCCTCCTAGCAGTAAAATATAGTTTAGCCCTGGTAAAGCTGTCTGGAATAAAATTCTTAAAAACTTGAGAATGTAGAGCACTTAATCTAGGATCACAAATTCGCAACTCCAATAAACTATAGGGGCGCTGCAGCCACTGTTTAATGGCAGATGAAAAAGGTAAAACAAACAAATGTCGTAACTTATAACTTGCTTTGACGCTTAGTGAATGACAGTCATTTTTCATCGTGTTTGTGGGAAGCTTTCTTTTCTATTCTTCTGAAAGTACATTACATCGCAAACTGTCTAAATCCTGTAATTTACCCCAATGAAAACACGTTGAATGGAATGTTATACCTTTTTCTTTAGTATTGTTAATCACCGCAAGGTAGCGTATTTGAGCTCTGGAGTTGCGAATAACGGTTATCATTACTTCTGCTGTTGGTGTAAAGATTGCAACGAAAACGGCACGAGGTTATCTACTATGACAGGAGAATGAAGAAGATTCCTCCATATTATTTTCATTTGAAAGCTGTGTGAATTCCTACCATTAGATCCATCTCCTTGTAATTTTAACCTGAGTGCGAAATCAGGGCTAGGAGAATGGTAAAATCTGATGCTGAAATTTAGAACCTATTTTTGAAAAGGAAATCTACCTTCTGATTTTCAGGTGCATTACAATGACTGGAGATGCACTGAAAAACTATTTTTTAGCCAGCAGTGATAGCATGATACAAGTAAGTCTTTACCTCCTCAACAAGAAAGCATTCGCTAAGGAAAGGCGAGACGGTTACACAAATTAATGCTGCTGCATTTCCAAGAGTAATGTCCAGCCTCAGGAGATCTGAGATTGTAGCTTTTGTGGGATAGATCTCTGAATCAGTATAAGATGCAAGAAATCTAACCGCATAAGGTTTATCGAACAATCCCTCACCAAAAATATCAAAAAAATTTTAAAATTGTTTTTGAACCTATGAACATAAATAAAAATCTCCTTCTGTATAGGAATTTTAAATAAAATCGATTAAAAATAAGTTGTTTTTATTATTGTATTTAAAAAATGTATGCATGTCTTTGTTGCCTTTTTTAACTGTATTCCTCCAAACATTCAAATTATCTAAGGCCTATGCAAAACCGTTGAACTTAGTATTCTTTGAGGAAGAATCCTTTCTGTTTGGCCTCAGCCCTTTAGAAGTCACCCTTTACACACGTCCTAGAAATAGTAAATAACTTCTTTATCATTAAGTTCGACACTTTTTCGATATGAAATTCAAGTTAGTGAAAAGTGTCGCAAATGGTTGGAAAGTCTGTGGTCAAATCTGGCAAGAGATTTTTAACTCCATCGTCAAATCCTAAACAGCCGCAGAAAGCTGTTTTTCCAAGCTCTTAACGAAATAAAAAGACGCAACCGAAAATGTCTGCCGAGTGGACGCAACTTGCTTAAAAAGCGAGCCTTATGATAAAACCCTAATCAATTTTTATGATATTATATTCGAACGAAGTACTAAACTACGATACAGTTTTTTCAAAACGCAATTTCCTATAATATTTATCATGTTAAAACACTATTTAGTTTGTCATATCCAGTCATCATCTGAATCTCTTTCTTCGATGCTCACAAACAAACGATGACAAGCTATTTTGAGTTAAGAAACACTTAGGCTTTTAGCGTACTTTATGATCACCATAAATGCCACATATGATTAAGGAAGACAAAGAAAGGGGAGAGAAGAGAAAAACAGAAACTCTAGACTAAGAACATGATGGAAGATAAATATATGTTTTTTTTCTCTCTCTTTCTGCTTTGATCTTGAATTGATTTTATCATTATTAACCTTTTGATGTTTTGACATCAGTCAAAGAAATCGATATTGCATTGTATTTAACAAAAAATTGATTTTTTTCGTGATTTCTTTCTTTTTTTTTTGAGAATATTTGAAGCAATATAACATAAAAGGTTTTCGTTATGTTATATTGCTTCAAACTATTTCGTCTATTCGTAATTTATCACGTAATGATACATCATGAAAGACTTTATTTTTTGAAGAGATTTAAAAGCATATGTTTTGCCGAGTTTTTGTTTTGATTCACTTTTTCAAATTTGAAAATTTAAGCATATTTTATTTAATTGTTTTAGCCAAAGAAGGGTGTTTAAAACTAATCAAAAATAATTCAAGTGTGGTTAAAGTAAAAATTAAGGTTGAAATTTTAATTGGAAATGTCTTGTATTACTATTTACTTACCTTATTTCGTAATAGGAAGTCAATGTAATAGGAATCACGTGTAATGTAGAATAATTATCTATGTGTATGTGTTTTACGTTACTTCAATTAAAAAACAAATAATTGCTTTGAAATTAGAAGTAAAACTAATAAATGACTTCATGAATAACCTATTGAAATACTTAATTGTATTGAAATTAGAGATGAAACTAACGAGCCATGTAAAAATACACTACGGTAGTTTCTCAAAAATCCAGACTAATCTGGCGGTTGATCAAATTATGAAAAAAATCAATTTCTTTGAAATATTGAGCGCAAAGGATTCAAAATTCATGCCATTTATGCAGTTTGTTTTTTGAGTGAGTTTAATCGAATTTCTAATTTAAAAAATACATTTGTTTTTCCCATTCTGGAATTTCCACAATAGGGATTTTCACGATCCGGATTTGTGGGAGACTGCTACATTACAAAATATTTAGCCATGAGTTAACTTCTTTTGTACAACATATGTTAGAAAATTCTGTGATTAGTATTAACTTTTTAATGTGATTTTACCGTTCAATTGTGGAGTTGAACAGAGATGTTTCTACAAAATTCATTTTTGTTCCAGTGTGTGTAATTTTATTAACATTTTCTTGGAAAAGATGCATTAGCAAAGAAATGAAAAAAAAATGAGATTTAATTATTTCGTAAAAAAAGGAAAGAAAAAGTTTTACGCTATATGAGCATGGCCAACTGTCTAAATTAATTTTCGTGCAAAAATCTGGCGGAATACTACTCAAAATAGTTTATTTTTCTTGGGATGACTTTATTATTTTTAAACCTTTCAGAACAAAATAATCAGAAAATTATAGAAAATATATTTAGAATCCTAAGTTGAGCTTATCTTGAAACATTTTTCCTCTTTTTGTTTTTAATTTCAGATCTAACAATATATTCATAGCTATCAAATTTATTATCACGTGTCAGAGAATACTTTCGCTAAAAAAAGTACCCTAGGTTTTAATATTTACTTATAAGTACAATTTCGTCCAGGAACAGAAAAAAAAGAATCATCAAAACAATAAACAAAATCCCAAATATATTGATTTTTGAAGAAACCCATCGACTATTATTCATGAAATCTCTTCCTTGTAGTCGTTAAACAATTATAAATATTACTGAAAGCACTGCGTATCTAAAACTAAGAAGAGTTTTCCATCAAACTTTTATCTCTCCATTGTGTCGTTGCATTTTCTCCATCATTCTTAATATCTCCGTAGGGAATGTGCGCTATGCCCTTATATTTATGTCTTCCATTAAATCATGGCGGTGTGTTTCTGAGAAAAATTAGCATAATTCATGGCTGAGTGTTACCTCAATGTACATTTTTTTATGATTTTGCTTTTGTTTAAATCACGATGTAATTTATGACAGAGAGGAACATTAGTGTAGAACTTTGAAAGGAACTCTTAGACCAAGCGATGAAAATATTATCCCATGAAAAGATTTATGGATATCACGTCGCAGTAAATTTATTCGGCACGGTTCAGAGGTCTTTAATAAAACATGTTGTGGAACAGAAATGTAATATTAAAAAAAAAGTAATAATCTTACGATGTGATTATTCGTAAATACACTTAATATGAAACATCTGAACTTTAAAAAACCGTGAAATTTTACCGTAAAAGTTACTTGCATCTATGTTGCTGTAACTTTTGCCATAAAATCCTATTTTACTGTAAAAGTTTACGGTAGAATAAACGAGAGTTCAGATGCACAAAATGCGAGCAGCAAATTCGATCTCGGGACCTTCGGATTGGCAGGCGGCTTTTCTGATCACCTTACGAGTTGGAACACATCGAATGAGGGAAAATACTGTGTTATGAGCTTCGCAATGTGAGTTATGTGTTGTACAAATGGCGCTGCAATCGTTTGTTTTTATCGATACAATTTTTTGTATACTTTTTTTTTGTATTGTAACACTCTATTTTACAGTAATATTTACCATAAATGTTTCCTGAATTTTCAGCAGTGTCGAAACAAAGGATAAATGGGCCAACCCAAAAGCTTGGATTACCAACTGTTTATTGGAAATTAGATCTATTAACAAAAATAATTACCATCTTTTTCGGTAGGTGCTGCTCCAAAGCATGATTTAGAAAATCTTCTTAATGAAAGTCTAACTAGGGTTTGAACTTGGTAAACGTTTTAAATCAGAACTTTGAAATTTATACTCACATCCTTCCATTCTAATCTTCTAACTGTTTCGTATTTAAAATGGTTAGACATTGGTCCGAATTAAATAAAAAAAGAGGATCAGCAGTTAGAGACTAGATATTTTCTAGCATTGAATGTAGATAAATATGATGTACTATCGTTTGATCTATCTATCGTCTAATCGGTAGTCTAACCATAAAAAAAGCACACAAATGCAATAAAACTTATAATACCGACAAAAACTAGCGATTGGTACATAACATGAAAACCTTTTTTTTTTTCTTTTTTGACATGGAAAGGGGGGAAGACGTGTGAATATGGTATGTTTCACAAATATAACTTCAAATTAAATATCTTGAAAAATTCTTCAGTAATAAGGTTTAAAAATTAGGTAAAATTAGTTAAAATTTAGCATATCTCAATAACCCGAAATATGAATAATTACATATTATCATTCTAATATAACTACAAAGCACGGTTTTTCCCCTGAGAACGTGTTCCTTTTTTTTCTCTTTAAAGTTGCATTTTCTCTAATTATACTTATTTTATATCAATTTCTGTTTATTTTTCTAATTTTCTCTTTCAGACATGCTTTTGTAAATTTTTACTTAGTTCCTTTAACGTGAATGCAGCTGAAAAGAAGATTGCTCAGTTAATTCAGTTTCAGAAACTCATACGAAAAACAATGCATAAATAAATTAACAAAAAAATTACGACGAATTGTATCATTAGGAACTACTTATACGGAATAAAAAATTAAAAAAACTTTGGTGCTAAAACGTAAACAAGATAGAAGCTAAGACTCCCAAAAAATACAAAAATATGTTTTGGCGTTATTTGTTTGCATTGATTTTTTTTTTGTTTTCATTGTTCCCTTGTAGCAACAAAACACGTGTCTGATATTTTTTTTAAACTATGATTTTAACATTGTTGTTTATATTTTTACATAATTACAAAAGTGAGACATGTATCAGAAACAGGAAGCATGAAACTCAGTTAATACAGTAGTAAAAACAAATTTCTTTTGGCGATTCTTTCATCCATACGTATACTTTTCTTTCACACATGAAATATTTTTATTTCCTTACTTTTATACACAAACTAACTCCTTCCACAATATTTTTTAATTATGTAAACTGTTTGCCAAACAAAAGTCATAAAAGGAGTATATTGTTCAAATACATATTTGCTCTTGAAATGCTAAATGCGGCATTCCATTACTTGGGGGAAAGAAAAAACACACAATGAGCGTTGATTTTTTTTTTCATGTAGCTGACGTTTACTCTTTGCATAATATTAAACTATAATAGCCCTAGGTTATAGCATTCCAAAAATGGTGTGGAAAACGGAAGAAAGGGGGAAACAAAGAAAGAAAAAACATTATCTATTTTTAATTGAATTAATGAGGGATACTGTACTGTTATATGTATTTATTCTCCCTCTAAAAGAAAAAAGGACCAAAATTAAAGTTTAGTCAATGTTTGTTCACAAAGTTCCTAAAGCAAGCTGCGAAGTTACACAAGGGAATTCGATAAATCGAGACTTATGAATGTGAAATTTCCCGGCAGAACAGTGAAGATTTAAGTCTTTAAAAAAGTTGCTTTTGTCACCGTTGAGGTAACGATTGGGGTTGAAATAGAAACTAAAATAATATCCAATAGTAACATTTAGTAATTAAAGCTTATTGCAGTCAAAATATTCGTCAAAGATACAATCGCTGAGCAGGAAACTCAATTTTAAGAAGAAAATTAATGGGAAAGAGCACAACTATGACGTAAAAATTTGAAAAATTATGCGGCATGCACGTGTTTCATAATTACAAAGAACCGCTTTTTAGATGTGAAAAAAATTTCAGCCTTCGAACGTCAGCAAATTTTAAATTGAACAAAACTACTGCACTCGCTGCTTGAATTAAAATCCTAAAGTTTGAGCGGTTAATATTTGTCTTATAACAATGTAACACTGAAGCCTTTTTTTGCTGTTTGTAAAATGGGCTTAAACGGAAACTAGATTTTCATGAAGCGTAGGCAACAGATGTAGTGTTATTTTTCTGATTAATTCGGAACATAATATGCTTTTTTTTTTTTTTTTTGAACCAATTCAGCAAATAAAATTAGTAGATACTTCAATAATAAGAATGCTAATTTTATTACTGAATTAACACCTACGTGAAAAAATTAAGCGAAAGTTAAAAGGATGAAAAAAAAAAGAAAAAAAAAATCAGTACATTGCTGATGAATGTAAGTTAATGTATTCAGGTCTCACTTAAAGAGGATGTGAAAATCATCCTATGTTCCTGTATCTTTACTAATAATAAAGCTCAACGTCTCTCTGTCTGGATGTCTGTAGGATGTCTGTGACGCGCCAAGCATCCAGACTGTTGGGCCGATTTTTATGAAATTTGGCACAAAGTTAGTTTGTAGTATGGGGGTGTACACCTCAAAGCGATTTTTCAAAAATTCGGTTTTGTTCTTTTTCTATTTCAATTTCAAGAATGCTTTCCGGAGCAAAATTATCATAAGATTGACAAGTAAATTACGAAATTATTATGACGTTGAATGGGGGAGCGAATGAACATAGCCAATTGGCCTGAAATTCGTCATTCATTATTTGTAAATATACAGGCGAACCAAATGACCATTTAATTTTCAACTACGGGAAAAGCCGTGCGGGTACCACTAGTTTATAAATATAAATACAACTGCAAATTAACCATTGTCTTCTTGTAAATTAAGTATACAGTGGTGGAAAAAAAACTGCATATCTTTATAAATATCGCATTTTTAAGAATTTACTGAAAAAAAGGAAAACAACTTCTCTACAACGTTTTGCACACAAAAGTATGCTTCAACTTACATGTTTCAATAAAGTTAAAATCACCCACGCATTTGGGGGACCTGCAACAAATTGAAGAAACCAAGAATGCTTTTCAATAATCTTAATCGCAAATGAAAGAAATTTTAAACATTTATTACACTTACTATGTACGATTAGTTTATAGATTTTCGTGTGACCTTTGCTCATGAAGATATAAGCATCTCCTCCAAAAAATAAATAAATAAATAAATAAATAAAATAATAATAATAATTTTGTTTGCATATTTTCTGCTCATAGCATTTAGAGCTTTCCACCAAACTTTACCAATCCTTTAAAAAACTTGGCTGCCTATAAGGGAATAATTTGAAATAAAAATATTGAAAATTTGATGAAATATAAACATTTAAGACAATTGATTTCTCCCTGCGCATGCTCTAAAAATAGCAGTAAGTAACTTTCAAAATTTCCACGCAATATTAATTGTCAACTTAAAAATTTGCAACGTTTAATGATTGCCGCAAAGGCGGTGAATTAGAAGGGTACATTCACAAATAATCTTGCTTATATCGTCATGACTTTAAATGATACTTTCCTGAAAATCTACAAAAATCTTATACATAGTAAGTAACCTAATTGAGGAAAATATACAGGCCTTTCTTCATTTTCTCTTTAACTAAGATAAAACATGTTTTAGTTCCTTCAATTTGGTTCTGGCTCTCTAAAAGTATGGGTGACTGATGTATTTATAATGGGGTTGTTCCTTCAGTCAAAAGTACTACTTTTAGTCACTGAAATTGATAGAATGAGTAAAATAAATAACATGGATCCAGAAAATACTTTAATTTTCCCAACAGTTATTTTTTAATTAATTTTTTTAAATCCCCGATTTTGAAAACAAGGCGTGGTCTTTATGACGTCACAAATGATGTCCTTTGGCGCATTTTTTACTGCGTTTCCACGTTATGATAATCAAGAAGCGAATTAAAATTGCTCTCTACGCTTGCTATCAACCATCCATATCGTTTCCAATACATGTGAGTAAAAATGCGAATTAAATATTTTGAGCTGTGAATGGCAACACTAAATTGCATTTCATCATTTGTGACGTCACACGACAGAAACGTAAACAATGAAAGCGCACCGATTTAAGTATTTCTTTAAAAATATTTAACTTATACAAATTATTTAAAAAATGGTCAGATCCTATGTTTTTAAGCATGCTCTGTTGGAAAAAAATATTTTTAAAATTTTGGAAACAGCCTCATTGAACCATGTGTCAGCTTAAGCATACTTTTAATGTCACAATCGTTACAAAACAATAGCTAAGTTACCGCCCCTAAGCCAGAGCTGAGACAGAACAACATGCAATATACCAGTCAGCCCGGTTATTATATCCAGAGACTGCAGTTTCGTTCTTATTAGAACTTATCAGTCTGGATTAGTGCACAACCGAGCAAAAGGCAGGTGTCATAGAATTGAAACTGACTATACCAACAAACTGGTAGATAAAATAAATGTCTCTTACTAGCGAGTTTCCATTTAATAATTACACTGTTAAAAAAAAATCCTGAAATTTTACAGTAAAGTTTACTGGCATCCATATTTCCAGTAACTTTTATTGTAAAATTCTATTTTCTGTAAAATTTTACGGTACAATAAACGAGAGTTAAAAAATGCAAGATGCAAGCTCGATCTCGGGATCTTTGAGTTGGCAGGTGGCTTTGCTGCCCACCATACCAGTTGGTTCGAGTAAGGGGAAATACTGTGTTATTTGCCTCACACTGTAAGTTACGTGGTGTATCAATTAGAGCTGCAATGGTTTATTTTCCTAGGTAAATTTACTGTAATTTTTTTTCAATACTGTTAACGTTCCATTTTACAGTAATATTTACCATAAAAGTTTCCTAAATATTAAACAGTTTACCGTTTAATGAGTTGTTGATTTTTAGAAAGGCAAAGAATCAGAAGCACATGTTCACAAATAATCTTGCTTATATTTTCATGAATGTAAGTAATACTTACATAAAAATCTACAAAAATAATATGCATAGTAAGTAATCTAATTGAGACAAATACTATCTCGCCTTTTCATTTTTTTACGATTAAGGATGATAACGCGTACACTCGTGGTCACGCGCTGGTGAGATACATTTATTTATCTATCAGTTTGTTTGCACTCTCAGCTTCAATGGGATGGCATCTGTCTTTAGCTCAGTTTGTCACTAATCCAGAATGATGATTTCTAATAAGAAATAATTTACTACACTGTTAAAAAAGTTCCTGAAATTTTGCGTAAAAGTTACTTACATCCATGTTGCCCGTAACTATTACCGTAAAATACTATTTTTCTGTAAAATTTTACGGTAGAATAAACGAGAGGTAAAAAGCTCAAAAATCGAACTGCAGGTTCGATATCGGGACCTTCGAAATGGTAGGCGGATTTGCTGCGCACCATACGAGTTGGACGCATCGAGTAAGGGAAATGCGTTGTTATATGCTTTGTATTGTAAGTCACGTGGTGTATCAATTGGCGCTGCAATTGTTTATTTTCTTCGGTACAATTTGCTGTAAAAAAATTCTGTACTATAAACACTACATTTTACAGTAATATTTACCATAAAATTTCTTGAATTGTTAACATTGTATTGCAGTTTCGAATTCTAGGCGCCCATGTACCTCCATCTAGTAGGGAGGCTGGGAGCCAAAATTTTCGTGGTAATGAATACTTCCGATATAGACGTGAAAAAATGGATGCCAGCTCTTGGAGATTTCAGTAAGTCAACAAAAGGTGAGAAACCGATAAACAGCGCCAATAATAACAACAATAAAAACAACCAAATCCTACAACTCACTATTTGTTTTAAATTAATAATATTCTTTAAAAATCACAAACAGTTCTTTTTTTAGTTTTGAAATTTTACTGACGGAAGTTTGCTGAATCGCGTTTATTTAAAAAATATTGTGAACATAATAAGCAATGCAAACTTCTACTTTTACAATTTTACAAACTTCAATTTTAATCCAATAATAACCACTCCAAAACCTAAAAATTTCAGTAGTGGCGATCTGACATTTTCTCTCACACATACAAAGAATTAACATTACATACTTTAAATGCAAATAACTGATGAATAAAACTGATTCAATATGATGGTTACATTTAGTACCAATATATTAATCACATTATTATTTTTTTTCTTTCTTCAAAGTATATAAGCAACCTCGAAGTGGCCACTGCTAAAGCACTGGCCACTATAGGTGTGCTTACTTTATCCGTTTTTGGAACACCCTTCGGTGTGAGTTTTGAATGACCAAAATAAAAAAACTTGTCTGATATAATCCGTTGGATCAATACTATCAGTAATCCAAGCAAGGGAAGGAAAAAATACTTTTAAAATTATTAAAATAATTTACTCGTTTCATAAACTAACAACAATTCGGAAGACAAATGTTGTTGAAGGTAATCTTTATCTTTATCTTTACTAATAAAAAAGCTGAAAGTCTCTCTGTCTGGATGTCCGGAGGATGTCTGGATCTCTGTGACGCGCATAGCGCCCAGATCGTTCGGCCGATTTTCATGAAATTTGGCACAAAGTTAGTTTGTAGCATTGAAATGTGCACCTCGAAGTGATTTTTCGAAAATTCGTCATGATTCTTTTTCTCTTCCAATTTTAAAAACAAAACTATCATAAGATGGACGAGTAAATTACGAAATTATCATAACGTGGAACCGTAACATGCACACATAGTCAATTGGCGAGATACGAAATTATCATAAAGTGGAACCGTAACATGGGTACAAGTCAATTAGAGAGAAATTCACCATACATTATTTGTAAATATACAGGCGAACCAAAAGACCTTTTAATTTTTCTATTACGGGCAAAGCCGTGCGGGTATCACTAGTTTTGAAATATTTTAATAAATAGGATTTTTTTAAATACAAAATGCAAAAAAAAAAAAAAAACACACGTTATAAAGAAAATTAAAATTTCTATTTTTGGTCTTGATTTTACTAGAAGCCCAATTCTAGAAACTTGAGTCAATACTTGTAATTTGAGTCAAACATAAGTACTGACTTATATTAACTGAAAAATGGATATGGCGTAAGATGGTGAGAAAGTGGGAGTTAGAGCCCCTACATATACCAGGCCGAACTGTCCGCCATTTTGAATCAAAAGGAGAAATATTACCACACTAGATGTGTTTTCGCTTCCTTTCAGCTTCATTTTATGTTAGCGTAATAATGCATTCGTTTTTGTCCCAAATTGACAGTAGAACAATTTCGTCACATTTTGAAAAAATAAACAAACCAACAAAACACTAAGAAATCGAAAACATTTCAATTGGGGAAATATTACATATATTATTATTACTCGGTTATTTTCATGATTAATTAACTTGCTAATTAATTATGAAACTAGAATTACTTTACACTATTAATGCTCTTAGTAGTATTAGTGTAACTATTTATTTTTATGTGCTAATACTATATACTTGAATTTCCAAAAAAGTGAATAAGTCCTATTTTTGGCAGCATAACATTTTTGGATCTTAGCAATTAATTTAAGAACTGATTTAAAAATGTAACAGTTGTATAAAAAAAAGCATATTTCTTTAAACTGAATTACTCCGTAGCAATAAAAATAGCACCGAGAATTTACATTACAATGTTTACTGCTTTCGCACAGCCGAGTTTTAGCTTCGAATTTCCAGCAAATCGTCAATAAAATGGATTTTTTATCTTGGGCTATTAATTTTGAAATTGAAAGAAACAAAATCCTTTCTTTGAACTATTAGCACAGTACACTGTGGCACATTCACTTATTTTTATGATCTTAACATTCTTTCTTGCGCATTTTAATAATTCACTCTATCGCAATAGCTCAAGAACAGACACCTAAAACAGTCACCAAAATGGCGGATGCGTCATCTCCCTAGTTACAGGGGCCTTAGTGGGAGTCAAAACTCGCAAGATTTAGTGACTTCCTATGGTCTCCTATGTAGAAATGATTTCCTGGAGGGTTCACAACCGGTAAGAAATCAGTGCGCATCTTCATTACAAACCATGTCAGAGATAATGAATCGATGGTGAAACGTTAGGATTTACAAAATTCTTTATGAACACTGAACACTTTTGGATTTCATTAAGAGAAAAATGTATAAAAACGTTAAAAAAAAGTTCATGGATTTTATTATTGTCAACACTTTATTAATGTAGGGGAGACCGGGGTTAGTTGTCACACGGGGCAAGTTGTTACATTCGAATTTAAAATTGACTGCCAAGAGAAACTGACATTCCTTGCAGTAGATGATAGCATTCGCCCATGTGCATTCCATAACAATCACTGGAGAGCTTGCAGTCAGTAGCATTGACGGATTTTTGAGTCTGGAAGTAATTTTTCTTTCCGCTGTTATTTCTCTATTTGTGACGAAGTCGTTGCAGATAGGGGAAGGTCGGGTAAAATCGGACACCTAAGCCATTTCAATCATAATAAGTTTTGTTTATTTGTAAAGAATTAGTTTTTACACTAAATTGTGCTGTACTAAGTTACCTAACATAAATTGTAAACTTTGGTTAAAAAAACATGGAGTCGTATTTTTTAAACAAATTTTTTTAAACAAATCAAACTCTATTTTTGGACAATTTTAAACTTTGGAGGGTTGTATCGGACAAAACATTAAAATATTGAAATAAAAACAAATAGTTCAGAAACAACATTTTAATGTGCAAAAAAATGAAACGGACAAAGTAGTTGGTTACTTAGAGTAGTATAGAAGTCTAAAAATGAAAATAAGTAATAATTTTTATAAAAGTTGAAAAATATAGCCTATGGTTGGTTTAGGCCTAACTGAAACAAATTCAATTTAAAACTTGGAACGCAAATCACATGTGTAGTAAAGACTGTCCGGTTGCAGCTCAGTACATTTTTCATGTGCCCAACTCTTACACGTTTGGCATTAGATCCACTCTTCTTCAAATGTCTCATTACAAATTATGCAGTAAGTCAGCTCTTCGTTTTTCTGCGGCTTATCATCATACTTTAACTTTCTTTTAGTGTTTTCTTTGTTTTTCATTTTAAGTTGAACTATTTTTTGTTTATTTGGTTTGGGTTTTTCCCCTTTCTCACTTTTTTTGCGCTTCTCTTCTTTTGGGGACTAAATGTCTTTCACTAGCTTCTCTAATTGTCATTTTATCGAGTCCAACTTTTTAAATGGCTTCTTTCATATTTGTTTCTCTCATCCCATTTATGTCGTGATTTTTCCATTTCAACCTGTTGGACAAAGAAAAACACCGTCAGTATTTTATTTTGGTGCCAGTAACTTTGTCCGATACAACTCAACTATAAAGTTACAGTTGTTTAATCACAACTAGGTTATCACTTAAGCTAGACACTTTTATAGCTCATTATACTTAGATTAATATACTATCAGTCTAAAGGTATAACAATGAAACAATATAACTTACTCTATGTGCAAATATATGCTCCAGAAGTTAAGTTCGTGCACTGCAATTCTCTCAACATACAAACAACTAGCTTTGCACACCAGAACGAACGGTTGATTTGAACTAATATGGCGTCTGTGGCTTTCTTCCCCAATACGACACACTATGTTGACCCAGTACGTGCTGCCCCTGGCGGCAGAATTAAGAAGCAGCCCTTGTCCGATACTACTCGCTGTCCGATACTAAACGACCTTCCCCTAACGAATTTATTTCTATACCACGTGAAAGTCTACATTTTTAGGTAAGGGTTAACATATTTAAAAGTTTTGTACAAAGATATAATACCAGTAATATATATGTGCCAAGAATTAAAGCGGCGTCGTATGGGGCAAGTTGTTACAATTTTGTTGGGGTTAGTTGTTACAAGTAACAACTTGACCCATGTAAGCTTTATTTAATATTATGTTTTCTTTTTAAATGTGATTTGGCGGGGGACTATAAAAACAAGACAGACAGGGGCAAAACACCTAAAGAATCATACCTGGCTGTAACTAAAGAAGTAATTGCAGGTAGTTCGTTACGAAAGGCAGCCGATGAATTTCATGAAACTAGACAAATTCTGCCGTAAGATGTAAAATGCTAGTGGTGGAAAGTAGTATTTCTGATCTGTTTTATTATTGCATGATTTAATTCATATAAAATACTCTAGTTGAATGACGATAGTAATAATAATAACAATATTAATTCTGATCTCTTTCATTCTATGATTTAATTTATTGTTAATATGTATGGTTGAATAAATAATAATAATAATTACAACATTGATAATAATATTAAATAATGTATTATTCGAATGTATAGGTTTTCTTCAATGCTGCAGGCAGTGCAGAAGTGAAGACGGTTGGCAAGCGGAAACCATAGGTAAGCGCCAGTTCAACAGATCCACTAGTAAAAAATATTTTGCAAGCAGAAGCTGGGAAACAAAAATCTGTGAAAAGCAAGCTAACAGAGGAGAAATCAACAGACACATAGGCAAAAAAAAAAAGCAAAAAGGTGCGTCCAAACAGTGTGTCCTTCGGATAAAGATAATGAAGACTGGTTCTGCATTGAGTGCTCTAAACCGTTCTCAGAATCCAAAAAACCAACTAAACGGCTTCAATGTCGTAATTGTGAAAAATGGGCACATGACCGATGTGCTAAGTTTGATAAATTACATGCTTGTAATTCGGACGAGGATGATGATGATAATAGTTTATTAGAATAAGTCATTAATGAAGTAAATCTGTTAAGCCAAAAAGTTTATTATTTTTAACACGGTTAAGAATTTTTAAAATGTAACAGAATAAGTTAGAAAATGTTTAAAATTTATTTCATAGTTAAAATATATCTCATGTAACAACTAACCCCATATACTGTAACACAATGCCCCGTGGTGGGATAAGTTGTTAAAATCTACATCTATTCAAAAAAAAAAAAAAAATTGAAATATTTTGGCGTAGGGGCATTTCACGGTATTTTTGACATTTATGTAGAGTCCACTTTTTTTGCCATAACTTTTTAATTTGCTGTTTGATTAGCATATTATTTTATTTTGATCTTTTCCTACCAACACACCAGCTCAAATTAAAATAATTTGCAAATCAAACGGTAAATTAAAAAGTTATGGCAAAAAAGTCACGTTAACGGACTCTACATAAATGTCAAAAATACAGTGGAATGCCCCAGTAGTGGCTTCTAATCATTTTTAAAAAAATATGTTATGAATGTTAAACAGTCTAGATGCATTTTAAAATTTCACGCGTGTAAATAATTGAAATAGTTTAGCGTAAAAATGATATTGAAAAACATTGTAACAACTAACCCCGGTCTCCCCTAAATTATTGCAAAGCGTATTCAGTGTATAGGCAAAGAAAAACATTCGCTAGTAAAACCTCAGTGTCACGTGCTTCTTGTGAATTGTATATCTGTCCGAGATATTATACCAAATGAGTATTTTTGAAATTTAAACAAAACAGAAAAACTACCTGTGATACTTTAATGGCACTAAAAGTTACTATTTACCTGTGTTCAACAAAATTAACAACTCATTCTGTACTTTTTAACAGAAATTTCTTAATTGTGCTTTAATAACAGTGTTGATGACAGCATCAAACGCTAACTCTTTCAGCAAAAAAATATGTAATTATATCACGCTTTCAGAGAACGTAGAAAATCATCAAGTAAATTACACATCATAGTAAGGAAAAGATAATTAAAGCTCAGGAAACAATGTTTTTATGGAAAGTTTCTGAAATTAATATTTGAAATTGAGATTTTTCACAGAACAGTTTTGATGACAACAAATGTTGATGACGTGTTGGAAGCTTTATTTATTCTTTAAAAGTCATAAAATGATTAACATGGCAGGTTTTTTGCGGGAAGATAACATAATGAGTTTATAATGAAATCCCTAATGAAATATCTCTCTTACTAAAGAGTTTTGTTCAAGATTTTATGTAGCAGATGAGTTTTTAGAATTGATAAAAAAAAAGCATGGCGAACAAAATTATTTATGTGTATGTTTTTGTTAAAGTCATTTTTTCTGAACTGTTTTTGATTTCAGGATATTCAGCACAGAAAACAGTATTGCTGTTAATTTATTGACATAAAAAGGGAATAAAAGTAAACGGAAATCCACTTCGATTTCCCTATAAATAAAGCTAAACTCTTTTATTTTTTTCTCTTGCTTTGCTGCCTTTCAAATAAACACCAACTTGAGACAAAGTATTATCATGTTTAATGTTTCAAACAGTATATTTATTGATTTTTTGAAAAATTTACTTCGTTGCTTTGATTTAGATGATCTTTGATTTCGACACATTCTGCCCTGAAAACATTATCGCTAAAATTTTAATGAAATAAAAAAGGGAATGAGAGTGAACGGAAATTCACTTCGATTTTATTAATAATCAAACTAAATTCTTTTTCTTCTTCTTTTCTCTTGTTTTGACGCTTTTAAATAACCTTTAACTTAAATCAAAGTATTATTATAGTAGCTAAATATTTCAAGTATTATACTTATTAGTTTAAAAAAAAAAATATGAAAAATGGGGTAAAACCGGGTTTCTAAGCTTTGCAGGCTCCCAGAAATCACTGTTTTTAGCATTAAGGAACTAAATTCTGCAAACGTATGCACTACTTATCTATTAAAGCAACCATAGTTTCACGAACTTAAGTGTTTTTTAAAACAATTTTTATACTTATTTTTGTAAAAAAAAGGCATTTTACCCCGTTTTGCCCCGCTAGTGGGGTAAAAACGTGTAGACATGTTATTGCTACAGGAAAATAATAATTTTGAAAGTTTCCACAAAATTCAAGTTTTATTTAGCGACAAATGATAACTATTGTCATAACATATAGAATAAGTATAAAAATACATATATCTCAGTAATTAAATTGATTGATTAGATTAGATTTGTCAGTAAATTTAGTTGTCTTTACCTTTAGTTTTTTGCTGTAATATACCTATTGACACAAGTCGCAAGTAAAATAGTTATCTTCCTCTTCGGCCCCAGAGTAGCTTTCATGGGCCCAACGACGACTGTGGATGCATTGGATGTATCCATCGCCACCCTTGGAGTCCAAATAAAGCTCATTGCAGTAAATGCAGGCAGTATTGTCATTCTCTTCAATGGACTCATCCCTCATTTGCTCCTTCGGTTTTTCTTTTTTTGGACGCTTATTTTCTGTCTGTTCCTTTTTGGCATCTTTCTAGTGTTGTCTTTTCTTTGATTCGTTTACCTTTCTTCAGGGTTTTTTCTTCCGTCCATCTTTGATCTTCTATCCATCATTTTTTTTTCTTTTCTACTTAAGTTGCCTGGAAGCTTGTATAGGGAACCCGTCAAAATGACAGTTTTTCCTTTTCTCTTGTCCTCCTTCTGCTGCGTATTTCTCTCAGTGTAGGCGGGTAGTACCCGGTTTTACCCCTAGGTTAGTACCCGGTTTTGTCCCGCACGTTCAGCGTTCATAAAGAATGCTGTCATATGACTATACAGAACGCTACAGACAATTACTTGGAATGATAATTAAAGTAATTAAATGTTGTGTTCAAAGATAGATACATACCATTACTGTTGCAGAAACAGGAACGTAGTATAATCGGTCTAGTTTTGTTCAAAAATTTTAAGCAAAAACCCCAGAGTTTTTTTCACAGAAACGAAAGAAACGAATCTCTTGCGTTCTAATTTAAGAGCCGCTGCTTCTTCATCAAGGTAAAAGGTAGTTCCTCCCTTGTCCACGCGATTGCAGTGCTTACAGAGGCAACAAGGGGGCAACCGGTTAGCTCCCGACTTTCCGGGTTTCCTCCACTTTCCCCTACTTTGTTGCTTTTAAATTACCGAAAAATTACATGATTAAAAATGGTGGTAGTGAGATACTTCATATTTTATGGAAATTTTTAACATCGGTTAAAATGTTATATAGGCCAATATTTAAGTTTAAAGTTAACCCGCTATTGACGAGTTTAGTTTGATTGTATCAAAAAACTAGAAATTGGGTCCTTTTCTGATGAAAGTGTTGTCTTTCTTTTTTAATTTTTATTATTAAAATAGTTAATTTAGAATGTACATTGCGTGCGGTTGGTTAAATAGTTGACGCAAGTTACTTTTAAGTCAGCTTCGAGGGTTTACTTTAAAATTATAATACATTTGCATACTGTCTTTTTTTTAAACCAAAAACAAAAATAGGACCATTTCATGAAGCAAAAATAATGAAAATGATGAAGTCGGAAAATCGTACGGAAAAGGCGCCTTTCACCCCCTTCCCTTCTGCTTCAGAAAAAAAAGATAAAGTCATCCACTGCTATGTAGAAAGTAAATGAAGTCAATAAGATTTACTTTGTAATGTTTTTGAATAATTATTAGCATTATTATTTGCATTAATTATTAGTTTTTCAATTGTTGAATATAATATCTTAACAGTTTTAATGCATTTAAACTTGGTTGCATTGTGACATTAATAATTATCATTAATTATTAGTTATGCAGTTGTTAACTGAAATATCTATAAAACTTTAATTCCAATTAAGTCAGATGGTATTGCATCTATAATATTTTCGAATTTATAATTCAACTATCTTAGAGAAACTTAAAAACACTTTATATGATGCAAATTGTAGAAAAAACTACTAAAAATATTTTTGAAGCAAACTAAAAAAAAATGCAGCACAGAAAAACTATTTTAATGTTTTAAACATTAAGAGTTATGAAATATATAAGGTACTTCATCTCAACATTGTTAGTTATTTAGGAAAAATACATAATGCAAATGATATCTTTTAAGGTATATGTTGGAGTGAATAAACATTTATTATTTTGATGGATCATCCGATAGTTTTAGTCTATTTCCTAAATCAAACTTACGTGATTTGAATTTCGATTCGAATCATAAACTATCATAGCTCTTAACTCTGTGCAATTAATTGCAAGCCATTTGGAAGTAGTTCTCACTTACATCATGAAATGAGGCATGGATAATATTTATTCATCCTCATGGACTTAGAATTCAAATTGAAACAATATTTTACAAAGTACGGAATTTGTAAATAGATTGGAGAATTTGTAAAACAATATATGTAAATATATATGAATATAAATAAATAATATATATGAATATAAATAAATTATATATATATATATATATATATATATATATATATATATATATATATATATATATATATATATATATATATATATATATATATATATATATATATATATTAAATATATATATATATATATATACACAAACAGGATGTTCTTTTTTAACACCTGCAAAACCTCTATTTTCACAACCGTTAGTCCAAGTTGCATAGTTAAAATTGCCAAAATCAGATGTAGAGTTAAGATATTTGAAGTAAGAAGCAAAAATAAAAATGAGTCAATAAGTTTTTTTATACGGGTCATAAGTCCCCTAACTTACATTTAAGGAAATAATCACCACTGAAAAATATTGCTAACACTAAAAACTTGAAATTTGAATCGATTAAAACTCAAAGAGATATTCAAGTTTGAAGTTTTAAGGGACCATACTGAAGGTGAGATTGGAACTTATTGCCCTATCAAAAGAATGACGGGTTGTCGAAGTACAAAAAACCAAAGTATTTATATTTTCCATTGCTATTCAAATATAAATGCAAATGTTATGCCATTATACGCAAAAACACATGACAAAATCACGAACAATTTAAAAAACTACACTCTATACACACGTATGATTTTAAACCCTAGACAACCGATATATTTTCCCCCCAAAAGTTGTTATTGACGGCGAGTATAAAGTGTTGTAAGTTACAAAACGGTGCGTTTCATATCTCGGTGAATATTGGTCACACTAATATCACACTCTTTGTGTTGGAATTATTTTTCAATGGAGATTATTTCCCTAAATATAAGATAGGGTTCCTAGGGCCCGTAAAAAAAGTAAAATTTTGTATTTTTCGACTGATTTTTATGTTTGCTCCAAACTTTCAATATCTTAACTTTGCATCTGATTTCAAACATTTTTGCAATTGGAAGTATGCATCTAGGATGAATGATTGCAAAAATAGAGGTCTTGCAGGTTAAAACGGAACACCTTGTATATGAAACCAGCAATATATGAAAGAAAGTGACAGCAAAATTAAAACAAAATTATCATTTATTACCAATAAAATCTCAAATTGACGGCCACCTCTAGCATGAATATACGAACTGGTCTAGGATTGTTGCTTAAAAGTATGATATCCTACTACATCTCGTTCCACAGTTAATAAGCAAATTGACTTGTTCTGAAAATAGGATTTGAAAAAAGGCAAATTTTTCCTTTGTTTTCTGATTGTTTTCTTGTTATCGATCTCAAGTCTAGAAAAAGCATTCAAGACTAGACTGCAAATAATGAGTTACAAGGGTGATCTCTATTGATTTAATGGCTGGAAAAGAAGAGTTAAGAATCTGGCACACTGTGGATCTGTGTGGGTCTGGAGAAAAGCTGAAAAAATGTCTATAGGTTTACTCAAATGCGATAGGTACGTCAAACCGTTTTGAGTGAGATGACAAATTAACAATCTTATCGTCCTCTTACCCACCCAGCCAGTCGTCGTCTTACCCCAACTCTTAGTTTTGGGATTATTTTTCAGTACTGAAGCTTATCGTGAACCATCTACACCACTCGCTGTTCTTTACAATACAACTTTTATTTTGTAATGAAACATGAGAACAAATAACTTATCCTTTTCAAGGAATTCCTTACGCATCGAAATATAAAATTACAAGCACGCGTGAGAAAAACCCATCTTAGTGGTTAAGGCTTGCAATGCAAACGTTCCGGAACTTCTCGATTTATCACAATAGTCTTAAAAAATATTTGAACATATGTCGATATCCATGAATAATTTGTAAACCCTCTTGTTTCCTATTAAGGTTTTTTTTTTTCATGTAGCTCAATAATTGTCACCCAGTAAAGCTTCTTTTGCCTTTAAATCAAGTTTAAATGCAATAATATTAATGAAAAGCATATGCACCATTTTCATATAAATATGCTGAATAATGTAAAACATAATATTTTTAGAAATTCAATATCTACCTTTACATCTTGTAAGAGGATAATTTCACTTAAAACTTTAGGACGCACATTTGAAACTCCGAGAACCTTATTAAGAATTTTCCTTTCAAATTCAACATTTTAAACTTCCCTAATGCAGCATTAAAACAGCAATGATTATTTAAAAGAATTTCAAGAGCGCATAGGTTAATACTTAAAATGAAAGTTAGAAAAGTATACAAGGATGTGCTCGTTATCTTCCTTAATATTATCTATCGTTAGTCTTCATATTATTTATCTTCTAATAAGTTATTTTTTGGGTAAAATTCTTCAATTATTTTTTTGAAAAAATCAATACAAAGCAGTAGTTGCATACATTTTCTTCCTAATAGCATTTTAATGATATTTGATGGAAAACTCTTCTGTATTGGTAAATGTTAAAAGCATATATTATAAATCAGTACTTTTAATAGTCAATCTTGTTTAAAAATAATGATTTGTGCAATAAAACTTCAACCAAAGAAAAACTCATTTTGAAAATAATTACCCTTTGTGATTTATTTTTATAAACAAAAGATGAAAGCTAGTCCTTAAGAGTTACGGAAAGATAAAAAATGTAGCACGCGTAAAGTTTGTTTTATGCAGACTGAAGCACATGTTATGAATTGAAGTATTAAAATACATTGTTTTTACTAATTTAATGTAGAAAATTCCGTGAAATTTATGATTTTTAATTGGGTTACTATATAAAGTCGTTTTGTTTTATAATCTGACAAGTGTTACATTTATTCAAAAGTATTCAACTGTTTTGCCTTAAAATGGGGATAACTGGAGCAACGGGGTAAATAAGAAGGGAATTTCCTAATCACGGAAAAAAAATCCCCCTTAAATATACGATTAGATACTTTTCGTTGCTATATTTTTAAAATGAACGTACCACCCATAGGAGCTGAAAAATTAAAATTTGTCCTTCTGAAAGCACAGTTGGGTAAGATTACAAGTTGAACGTGAAATAACCTGGCGTTTTCATCCTCTAAAACATTGCGTGGAAGTATTGACCTTTTTGCGCTGTAAACCTAAGGAATGCTTTTAATACTATAGGCTCAGGCCTGATAAACAGTTTATTTCATTAAAACTTACATATTTTTGAAATTGCGTCATAAAGAGCAAATATTTTTTACAGCGTCATGAGTTTCGGGTTAACGATGTGTATTGGGACCACACATTGTGTTTTTGTTCTTCCAATTCTTTACGCAGATTATTACATAGGTTTATTCGACCACGCAACACCATTTTTACGTCATATATTAGAATATATATGCACGCAAACGCACAATCAAGAGGGAGGAGAGGAGGTTAACCTCTAAGAAGCCATGGGTTTATGCCACACTGCCAGTTCTGGTGTGTTATTTTATATGCAAGTGTGGCTGGCGTGAGTGTGTGACTCTCCTCACATCAGAAGGTAGAGATGTTGGATGCGTTAGTTTATGCATTAATTGATAACCAAAATTTTGATTGCAATTTATTTGAGAAAAAGAAATTCCAACCAGAATTAAACGAGCTTAAATTCCTGTTACCAATATATATTTTCCTGCATCTCATCAATATTGTCTTACCTAGCTAAGACATCAAAATATGTCAAACATACTATTTCAACATTAAAAGCCCTGAAAATTCCGAGTATTCCAGTCTGTGGCCCCCTGAGCCTCTCTTTTGTAGTGTTAAATAGATTGCATGAAATATATGTATAATATTGAAGTATTTCTTTAATGTCTGCAACAGAATGCACTTTTTACTTATCCAATAATTACACGTTTTCGTCAAAATTTTCATCATAAGTTATTTAATTTTAATTCATCAAGTTGTAAATTTTTTTTTAAACAGGACCTGGTTATCTTTCAAAACATATTTTTTTTTTTTATTAACGTGTCGAACGGCAAATTGAAAAATTGCTTTAAATAAGGCAAAAAAAAGGTAAATTTCTAAGAATTATCTTCTAAACCAGTGGTTTTATACCTTTTGTTTCCCAGTCCTATTTTTTAACAATTCTATTTCCGATATATATTCTGAAATGCACACATACATTTATACAAGCCTATGTAAGCTTTAGTAGTTTCAGAAATCAGATCAAGATAGCTGATATAACTTTTTGCATATATTTTGAGCTCATATTAGAAATTCAAACATATTTTTTTTTTTGTTTTACTATGCATTTGTGTTAAATTTAAATTGTCAGACTCAAATTTCATAAATTTATAAAGTTTAACAAGTAACAATAAAAGTTACGGATCCTTGTTCCAAGCATAATCGATGGTCAAACATCTGGATCACAATTGTATAATTTTTAAATTTAGTTATTTAGATTCTTCTACAACTTAAACAGTGTCATAAATAAAAGTTTATTTAAAACAAAATGTTAATGCTCAGAGATGCACAAGTGCTTAATGTACAAATGCTAACGCATAATATACACAAAATATGGAGCTCAACGATCTGCGAGTGTTAAGTCAATTTTCAAATGTTTAAGCATAATGTACTGAATAGTAATGGAAATAAGTAACTTGCATTAAATTATTCCAAACCAGACCAAAACAGTTACAGATGAAAATTCGGAAATCGACATCAATGTTTACTAATATTTTCTGCGTAGCCTTGCAGAATTTGGCACACGTGATGAAATACGTCACAATTTCGTAGCGCAAAGTTCTTTTAATTAAGTTTATGAGTGAGGGTACTGAAAAAATGTAAAAAAATTTGCAGTAAAAATAACGTCATTTAATTTAATAGTGTATACATACAGTATATAGTACAACCAATCAATCTTCATTTAGCCATTCTCATTGCACAAAGAAAGCAATGATTTTACAAATGTCCTAAATGTGACCAAACATGTTTTCAAATGTGTTGACGAACCAAATGCTGCCTGTATTCGTTTGTTGGCACACGATGTTCAGTATCCAGAACACATACGGAACACTTTCCTTCGGACGGAGCTTATTCAGAACACTTCAAGTGCACATTCACATATTAGGATCACTTTTTCTGAAACGAAGTGTTCTGAACTGTTCAGGTTTATTTGCAGTGTAGTTTATAAAACTTAAATTTAAAGAAATAAAAGGCATGTTGATAATTAAAAATAAGAAACCGTTTAGTTCTGAAAAATATATGTTGTTTTTCAAAACACAACCGTTTACAGAGTATTTTACGTAAAAAACATTTATCACACTGAAACTAAAGCCAGTAGAATATAATCTGAACTAAGATGATTATTTGTTGTGCAACGGATTTTCTTTATTTTCTCATGCATGTTTCAGAAAGAAGGGAAAACTTTCTGGGGCGAGAACAAACATAGGATATTGATGTATTCTCTAGGGAAAGACCAAGCGCAGCAGACTAATCTTTTCTTTCTAATTGTATTAATAATGAAATAGGACCATGTACGGATACTGCATGCGAATGAAAGATTTAGATTATTTTCTTTCATTATACATCCCTTTATAAACAAATAAGAAATGGAAACATTTATATGATTTTATTAATTTATTGTCAGTTGTATGTTTTTTTACTTAAGTAAAAGTGCTATACCAATGCAAGACACAAAAAATGTAAACGTTAGACATTTTGCATCAGTTTTGCTCTTGAATATTGACCGTAGACAAGACAAAATTCAAATATACATTTTAGAGAGAGTGGCCAATTTATATTACTCAAATAAACTTTTCTGTACTTTGTTGTTTTTATTTTGTTGTTACATAGTTTTATTATTTGAACACAATTTAAAGTCTATTAAAATATAAATAAAACACATTAAACATAAGGTACCTTCTAATGAATACTATAAGTAGGTAAAAAAATAATATTTAGTACCTCCGTCTTTTGCTGCTATCACGACTTGGATGCGGCATGGCATGCTTTCAATGCATGCATAAGTTACTTAGTATCATGTAAATCGTTAGTTCGTTTCCAAAATGTACGCTAACAAGATTGCTAGTAACTTGAAAATGTAATTGTCACTGACACTGATGTCTGTTACATCTATATATATATATATATATATATATATATATATATATATATATATATATATATATGAATGTTTGTCTGTATGTCATCCATGAACTCAAAAACTACCCGCAGATTTGGCTGAAACTTTCACCGTTTGTTATTTTTGGTACTGGGAATGTTTATAGACCAATACGAAAAAAATCCGATCGATAATTCCTTTTTTATTCCAATTTAAGTCACAATCCATTGGATACATACGAATAAAATTATCGGCTGCAGAAATTAATTCGCGTGAAAGATCTCATTGATAAGAAGTTAGCTGTTGCCATTTTTCTTGAGATCGAACAAATAAATTCCTTCTTTATTGTTTTATGGCTTTTCATGCAACGGGGGGGATTTAAACTTTTTTTATTTGATATTTTTAGCGATTGATTGATCTTGCAAACTGCGTGAGTACAAAATTTGAGTATAGTCACGCGACTTTCACTTGATATCTGGACCAATTATTATGAAAATTGCTATATATATGTATTTTTCCACGGAGAAGGTGCATAATATGCTCGTTGAAGCCACTCGCCACCAGGTGGCACTACAGAGTAGCAACTTCTGCCCCGTTCAACCGATTGTCATGAAAATCAGTATAATGATGTATTTCTTTGTTGGCGTAGCAGCGCGCGTCGGGTACAGCTAGTTTAAAATAATAATATTGATAGAAAAGTAAATTGATGCCGGAATAAACTTTTAAATAAACTTTAAAATGTGTTCAAATAATAAAACAATGTAACAACAATAAAAACAGTAAAAACTACAGAAAAGTTTGTTAGAGTATAAAAATTTGGCCACCCTCTGTACAGCTCCATTAGAAAGTTAAGTGAAGGTCGAAACAACGTACGCTTCTAATCAAATCAATCATTCTTAATTAAGCGCTTTTACAGGAACGCAGTAAGGTATAGTATATGTAAAAGAAGCAGTCGAAAACTTTGTGCAATGAAATGAATAAAAATAAGACAACGTGTACACATGTACAAATAAAAGCAAATAAAACGAGTTTAAAAGCTCTGCAAACAGCTGTTTCGGGATTATAAAACCAACCTCCTTCAGCAGTGCATAAAATAACAGTGGAACACAAAGTGAAACGACGGACAAGTGAACCCACACTTATTTTTTTATTTCTTTTTTATTGATTTTATTTGTACATGTATACACGATGTCATATTTTTATTCTTAGTAAGGTATATACAGGGTTGTCCCAATTAAAGTTCCCCAACTCAGAGGCCTGTGCAAGATGTTTTATGGGTCATAATGTGATGAAATTTTGGAAACAGACACTTCAGATCATGCGCTCATGATTTATTTTTAAAAAAGTACAAAAAGTTGCCGATAGATGACGCTGTAACACCCTACAAAAGTGGGAGGTGGAAGACAGGCGCTGCACAGGCAGTTATTTTCAAACTCGCTAGTACACAATGGTGACTTTGAAAGACAAAGCTCTATTGGTCAAACTTTTTTACCAGAATGACGAGAACTCATGTGCTGCTTTAAGAGCATTCCGTCGGCTGAAGAACATGCGCCGAGGACCGATGTTACCACGTACTTTAAGAGAGATGATGAGGAAGTTCGAAAGATCTGGACAACTGGGAATTTTGCCAAGTAGAGGACGCCATGCTATGAACTCTGCACGCGTAGAAGACGTTGCTTTGGCGGTCGTGGATACCACTAGACAATCGCCACATGGTGTTGCCAGTGTGACACGTGTTTATCGTGCTGTGGATATGCCCTATACGACCGTCTGGCGTGTGGTGCGTCGAATCCTACGCTATTTTCCTTACAAAATCCATAGTCTTCATCAGCTGTCGGACGGGGACCCTGTGGTTCGGGAAACATTTGCGCTGCAGTTCCTTGCCAGAATGGAAGTCGTTGCTGCTTGGCCGTGGAATATCCTTTGGACGGATGAGGCCCATTTTCACCTGAATGGTCAAGTGAATGCGCACAACTGCCCCATTTGGGCAAGTGAAAACCCGCGAGCAATTCATCAAGTGCCCTTGCACCCTGCAAAGGTTACGGTATGGTGCGGTTTCACTGCAACATTCATCATTGGGCCTTATTTTTTTGAAGAGGTGACTCCAAGAGGATTCGAAACTTGCTCTGTCACAGGAAGACGATATCAGGACATGTTGACAGCGTTTGTGATTCCTGAACTGCAACAACGTGGCCACCTCCAGGACTCGATATTTATGCAGGATGGTGCAACTACCCATACTCTTCTGGGCGTTCAACAGGTGCTACGGGCAACTTTCACTGATGCACGTGTGATCAGCCGCTGTTTCCCAACAGCTTGGCCTCCTCGCTCGCCTGATCTCACCCCATGCGACTTTTGTCTGAAAGTCTACCGAGAAAATCCAGCAACCTTGGCAGATATGAAAGATTCAATTATTCAGAATGTGCGTGGTATTAATGTGCACTTATTGCGTTCCGCTGTGGAACACACTGCTTTGCGGATGAAAAAAGTTGTGGAGAACAACAGCAGACATATAGAACATCTATAGAATGTCTTGTTGATCTGCAACGCCACCTATCGGCAACTTCAGGTACTATTTTTTTAAAAAATAAATCACGAGCGCATGATCTGAATTGTCTGTTTCCAAAATTTCATCACATTATGACCCATAGAACATCCAGCACAGGACTCTGAGTTGGGGAACTTTAATTTGGACAACCCTGTAATATAGAAATACAAAATTGACATATACAATATATCTATATACCATTCTGCGATACTACAGAAAATTAATGTACATGGAACTAAAGAAAATGCCTTACGTATAAATATAATGTTTGTTATACGTTAAAATTAGCTTTATGTGGGACTGGTATTCTACATAGAAGATTTTAAATACAAAACAAACGATGAACAGCAAAACTTTCCGTACAAACCCTGGGGCCTCATTAGGGCAGCCTGTACCGGGGAAGGGAGGGCATGAGCACTTTTTATTCTTAGTATGTACTAAATAAATCATTTATCTTTCTTTTTCTCCTCTTGATTATGATAAGTTTTCATTGTCCCTAACGTTTTGCTTATCTTGAACTCCTTTGAGATGATCTAGAGTTTGTTTAAACTAGTAAAAGCACAATGAAGTTCAAAACCCAAATTATTTTTTTTAAAAACTGCGTATTTGATTATCAAATTTGTGAAATGAAAACAGTGTAAACATCATCAAAAAAAATTGCAAGCTGAAAAGAAGAAAAACATCTTAAAATCTTATTCAGAGAATGAAAAAAGTTTGGTTTCTTACTGCTAATTCGACATATATATTGCTTAATTATTGGAACTCATTTTAGAAAAAAATTTAATATTCAATACTGCTTTAGTATAAAAATAAAAATTGGTCATAAATCAAAGTCTAAATTATGTTTTAAGGAAGAATTTATATACACTACATTTTGCACTTTGGAGTAAACTACTTTTCCTACTTATAAACAGCAATTTTGTTTTGAATTTAAATCTTCTTGCAAAGATATTCATGAGCCTTTCCAAATAAAAACATGATTTCATCTTTCAAAAATTACATTTGAAGATACGTATGTTGATACAATCTCCATGTAAATTTTAAGGCAATATGCAAACGAAACAAGTCGAACAGTTTCTCGAAAGAAGTTGGTTTTATTTTAAATATCAATTGTGAGTTTTTTGCTGCTTTAAACTTTTATTAAATCAAACCAAAGTAGTTTAACTTTTAATGTAGTAATTTTGTAGAATGTTTTTTTTTACTTTAGAGACATTAGGGCATTTATTTTGCATACACAGTATAGAACGGTTCTATAAAATAAAAACATCGTGATATGAACCTTAGAAACATGCCTGTGCATTCTAATCTATCACTGTACATTTTTTAATTATTACTCATGCACACTTATTTGTTAGCTAATTTATTAAAGCATAAAAAATCTTTTGGGGTTCTCATTAACTTTAGAGGGATGACACATATTAAACCAAATTCTGCAGAGCACCCTTCCCCTTGACCATGACTATAAAGACCCTCTAAAACATTTTTGAGCAATTTTATTGACATATCCTGCGTCATGATTCCCGTCGTGAAAACACCTGACTCTTCTTTTGCTTAAATATAGAATAACTATATTTTTATTAAACAATATCAAAACTTCTACAACTATTTATAACTTTATTGACCAATATCATTTGAAAAAGTTTTGTTCATTAGATTTATCTATATTTTTAATTCAGATTAATATTAAATAAATGAATAATATATATATATATATATATATATATATATATATATATATATATATATATATATATATATATATATATATATATATATATATATATATATATATATATATATATATATATATATATATATATATATATATATATATATATATATACATATATATATATATATATATATATATATATATATATATATATATATATATATATATATATATATATATATATATACAGTTGGCTCTCTGTTTAACGACTTTCAAGGGACCACAAAAAATCGTTCTTAAGTAGAAAACGTCCTTAAATAGAATGCTTTTAACACTACAGTGGACCATCTGGGACCGTGAAAAGCCGTCGTTAAATAGAGAAAGTCGTTAAATAGAGCGTCGTTAAACAGAGAGCCAACTGTATATATATATATATATATATATATATATATACATACGAGGGGGACCCAAAAGAGACCGCACTAATAGTGTGATGTCAATCCTAGATGTAGTACAGTGTTCTCCAGCTAAATGGCTCAAGCAGAGACCTCCACAAACCAGCTGCGAAAGTGGTGTCAGTTTAGTTTATAACGTCTTATCGTAGTGTTGGTTTTCTCAGGTGTTGTTGCTTTCCGCCTGCGAACTTATTATGGCAGATTTAAAAGAACAAACTGTAAGTTTGAAATTTTGCTTCCTGCTTGAAAAGTCGGCAACTGAATAACTTACCAAATGCTTCAACAAGCTTTCAAGAACGATGCTATGAGCCGTACACAAGTTTTCGAGTGGTTTGGGCGCTTTAACCCATATTTTACCACATTATGAAAAACTTAATATTTTTTATAAAAATTACTATTACAGACTAGGGAGACCTCAGGAATACACATAAAATTTTAAACATTACCAAATATGTATTTGTTTCCATTTTACAAGCTGTCCTATATATAGGACAATGGTACAATCCACTACTGTATACTTGGTTTTTCAATCAAACATTCTGGTGCGTCTGAAATGGAAGAAAACACTCTACGCAAAGTCTTAAACAATATTTTTCATGAACTGCCATTGTTTTTCTTAATACAATGCTTTTGCTTATTGTGTTTTTTTCAGTTCGAAGTTTTTACTAAAACGTTTTCAGTCTGCAGCTTCAAAAGGTTCTCCGGTATGGTTCAAGTCTTGTTTTGATGAACAGACAGTTGCTTTTCAGCAATGTTTAGAAGTACACACAAACCCATGTAAACAATAGTACCTTTTCTACAGGTTTCAATAAACATTAAGGCTTCTTCTGAAGCAAACAGCTTCGATATTTTCCAAGCAGCATCCAGTACTGCTACAAAGGCATTTCGAAATTATGGTTTGTCATTACCATTTTGTATTACATATGGATGCATAATATTTCCATATGATTTAAGTCCACACCATTTTTACACTAGTACGAAATATTTTTTTTTTTTTGAGTTTCAATTTTCCATTATTCTGTGTTTTTTTTTTTGAAAAACTTTGTATTTTCAAAATTGCTGATGAGTGATACTTCTTTGCCATCATTTCAACGAACAGCTGTGATCTTGTGCTTCATGTGAAATTTCCTAGCGGATGTTTTAATCCCCTAATTTTCAAAATTTCAAGAGTTTGGATGGTTCTAAGGGACATTTTCTCATTCCAATTTCCCTTACTGTTCCCGTTTCAAATAGTTGTTTGTTTCTGAGGTGAACAAAAATATTATAAGACAAAAAAATGTATGTTTTGCGCCCTGCTGAAGTTTTAACAATGGACAGCAAATTATCAACAAATGTTTTATTTATTGTGTTACCTGAGTGTAATTCTTTCCATTTTTCATTTTTTTAGCTCTGTTATGAGAGTAAAAACAATTTTCGGAATCGGACATTTTTTTTTTTTTTTTTTTTTTTTTTTTTTTTTTTTGCACCTTGATATAATATAAAATGGAAAGTCGTAACCACCAAAAGAGTTGACAATCGAGAGCTTACTACCAAACTTCATGGGCTTCCCATTTGTGTAAATTTTTCAAAATAAAGGGCAATTATTTCAACAATGGTTGAGTGCTCAGGAAACACACCAATTTTTTGAAAAGCTTCATTCAAAAAATCATACATTAGGCGAACTTTACAGTAGCTATCTAAATCAGTAGTAGAGTTATCATCAAATTGTAAAAACAGCTTGATAGGAGCATCTTCCCCATTTCAGTGGGTATTATATAATATCCGCTACATAACAATATGCCCAAAAAATGTTTCAATTTTGATGTTTACAAACAAAAATAATTTTTATTCTTAGCCCATGATTACTTATTACTTTCCTTTACTGCTTTCATCATATTTTCGACCACACTCTCAAAAAGTTTCACGAGTGTTTTCTTCAGTGTATGTCCAACAATATCTTCTGACTATTTTCATTTGAAAGTGATTCATAAAGTTATGCAAACTTCGGGTACACACTGAGGCTGTTTTTATTTTGATATATTCATTTCTTCATTAGTGTTGATTCCTTTTGAAATGTTTATTACTCAAGGAGTCTAGAAGTTTTTCGTCAAAATCAGCGTAACTATACAGAATGCTAGAATCATCATCAGTGACTATATCTGGATCAAAAGGCAATATTTTCAAGTCAAGGTCACTCTCATAGGTTCATACTCCTGTGACATTACATATTCTATAGCTAGTTAAGTTGTTAATAATTTCTTATTCAATATGCCACATGTACACTTTATTTAATTTATTTACTTCTGAGATCAGCGTTCATACTTTGAACAACAAATATTTTTACTCAATCCAGAAGGTAGCATCACAATGTATTAAGTGCGGATGATAACTTAGTCAACAAAAAACTTCCTACGACCCCCAAAAACCTGCTTTTTCAACTCTTGTTGTAAGAAAACTTCATAGTATTCAGTTTTGAAAGAGAGCAATCAAGTTTCCACTCCATTTTCCAACAGGTCAGCTACTTTTGTATGGAGCGCGCATAGCAGGGGATTTTACCATCGTCCTATTTACAGGACGACTAATTAAACCTTCATAAAACCTATTTAAATGCAGTTTTATCTTTGCAAATTTTATTCAGTATCAATGCATATGATTAGTAATGATAAAATTGAAAGAGGATTTTGGCATATTTTCTACACAATTATTCTAATTAATTATTAAATTATGCATTATAAAACTGCAAAAAATCGTCAAATTGAAAAATAAAATAAAAATAAAAATATTTATAATTGAACTCTAAAATTTTGTCTACAGTACTTATCAAATGTAGGGTTTATAAAAATACCAAATTAGAAACTAAAAATATGATAACCCTTGCTAAAATGCAATAAATATGATCTGTCCTATATACAGGACGATAGTACAATATGGGTTAAACGTGTTAGCATGAATGTTGAAGACCATGCACGCTCTGCGAGCCCTTCAACGTCTCTAAATGATGAAAACGTTGAAAAAATCCGCCAAAAACTCAACGACAGTCGTTGTTTTGCGATTGACGAAACTTTAGAAGAAACAAGAGTGAGTTGGAGCTCGCACGGGCAATCAGCGATTGGATGGTTTCTTCACCATGATAACGCTCTCGTGCACACAGTCTTCGCTATTAACCGCTACTTGGCCTCTCAGGGTCGGCCAGTCGTTCTTCGACCCCCATATTCGCCAGATCCAGCATCCTGTGATATTTTTCTGTTTCCGAGGATGAAGAAAATTCTGAAAGTGAAGCGTTTTGATGATGTAGAGGCTGTAAAAACTGCTTTGCAACGGGCACTGGACATGGTCAAAGTTAAAAAGTTCCAGAGGATCTTTTAACAGTGAAAAAAAAAAAAGAATTAACAAGTGTATTGCATCTAAGGGTGAACAGTTTGAAGGAGACTAAAGAAATTTTGTGAATAAACTAATATATAAATATTTTAGAACAAAATTCCGGTTATTTTTTGGGTCCCCACTCGTATATATATAGATATATTTAAATTCCCTAATATGTATTACTTTTGTTTACTTTTTTCGGAGGGAAAAAATAACTACGTACTACAAGCTCTTGCTCCTGATGCAGTTTTTAGATTAAGACTAGTCTAATTTTTCATTTTACTTCAGAAATTCAAATATGGATGCTGATTTACTAAATATGAAACTTTATCTCAAGAACATGAAATTGTAATGACTGTCAGTCCATGACAGAAAGAAACGCTTCATTGAATAAAAATGTAAAATGCTTCATTTCAATATTTCAGAAATTGACAATAAATAATATTTTCAATAAATTTTACATAAACCTAATATGTCCAACATTATGATTAAGGTTTAGTTTCAGGTTAGTACTCAGGTTTCGAACCGAAATATTATTTCTTTCTTTTATCCGTAGTTGAATCCTAAGTTCTAGTGAAAAACCCACATAGGATTTACACGTGCTTTTTAGTGAGTGTTTCAATTTTCTCAGGCAAATTAATTGAAAGTTCACAAATCTTTAGCTGATGCGTCTTTAAAGTTTCTATGGAATTGCATTGCATTCCAACTCATTCAATACATCTCAGTTTTAAATAACATAATATTTTAACTCCCAAACGTATAACATTGTTGTTTTGATTAAAGAATACTTGCACTATTTTATAAATATTGAACTCTTTGTATACATGCTTAGCTCATTAATTTTGAACGTTGTTTAGCATTAAAACGATTGATATTTTTTCGCAGTAACTTTAAATATAAGTTGTTGTACTTTGGTAAATTACCAAATGGAAAAAAAAAAGTTACAAAAAAAAAAAAATTATAAATATAATGATACCCTACCCTCAATATTTGTTTGAATTATTTTGTAACTACAATAATTTTTAAATAGATTTTTGTAATAACAATAATGTTGCTCAAAAAAAAAAAATAGTTTCCGACGTAACTTTTACAAAAGTAAATTATTCCATGCTTTCAAGGTAGAAAATGCAATGTTTACGACTTGGTACTTTCCACCCTATTTATATATTAGTTCTTTAGTTTAACACCTTGACTTAATGAAGATCATAAATAGATAGGAACTACACCATCATCAGGTCATTTTGAAGGGTGAAGATGTGTAACGGCACATTGGGGAGATAAAAGCTTGAAGTCATGTTTATTTATAGCTTATGCTGATGTGACGATGCTTATTATTTATGCTAATTAATGGGTGTTCCTCTGCGTTTACAAAGATAGATATATATTTAGTTTATTATCCTTAACCTTAAAGTATTCAGATAATTTCATATTTTATGTTTTTCTCTAAGCAATTTATTGTATGGAATTTACTCTATCATAGTTCTAGTATAGTTAATGGACTCAGAAATCTTGTTAAGTTTAAAATTTAAAGAAAAAAAATAGATATTTGCACTTGTAATTTAACTTTTACAGAATATCTTGACCTATGTTGTGCTGATTTTTACCAGGTATATTCATATTTAAGGTAGAGGCCGAAATTGTGGACAGTTGTAAAAGTTTCTGTTATTAACTTTGTGTGCTTTTCGAAAATTATCCGTTTAAAAAAATGCCAGTTCGCATAGCTACGTTTAGAATACTTAACTCAGTACATAGAAATAATTTAAATGTTTACAACACAAAACAAGTTATACGTACTTCAATCTAAAGCACAAGTCGAGTTAGGAAATGATTTAAAATGCCTAACTTTCTTGAGCAATTACTGTTTTTTTTTCTAGGTACAAATGTTGATAACTATATACATATCCAACATCATGATTACAGTTGGAACTAGTCAGTGTTATATTTTTTTTAACTCTAGATGGAAGTCTGTTTCTATTGTAATCAAATAAAAAATTATATTCGCTTAACCGCATAACAGTTTTCGATTTTTTAGAAAGGAAGTTCAACTCAAATTTTAAGCTCATTATAGTAACAATTTCTCAGTATATTTTTCGTGTAATAATAATTTTCACTTTCATATTAAATATACGCAATAAAGAATAAAAATTAAAAATAAATATGTTAGCATGTGGTCCATTCATGGCTACCGGTTGGTACGGCTGGACCATCGAGTTTCCATCAATGGACCACATTCTAAGCACCAAATCGTTATATTTGATTATATTGCTGTGGCCAGGTAAAGGGCAGTAACTGCAACTTATTATTATTTTATTTTAATTTTTATTTAATTTATTTATTTTTATTTTTTTTTCATTTTTATTTATTTATTTATTTATTTATATTTTTTTGTTTGTTTTGCATTTTTGCATTTTTGTCATCTGTTCTACGTTAACGTTATCGTAGAAACTTGCTTATTTGGTTTCCGCTGAAAAAAGGCTTGAAAAAGCATTTCCCTATTGTTAGTATTGAATACAACACACATTTGGGTGATTCTCAAAAATCCTAAAAATATTTTGTCCCTGGAGCCAAACAGAAGGATTGTTTGACATAATTTTTTTTTTCTTTCTCTTTTTTTTAACGGTTAGAAATGACTATTCTGATGTTATTCCATTCTTATTAAAACAATAACTCATTTATTTTTTCCTTCAAAAATTTTTGAATAACCAGAAAGTCACTCTTTTGATGTGTCCCCATTCGTTTCTTAAAGATAATTAAATTTAAAAAAAATATTTTGTCAACATTCCTAATATTTTGGAATTTGTAAAAAAATTCCAAAGTATTAGGAATGTTGACAAAATATTTTTTTTTAAATTTATTATCCTTAATTTTTAAAAATTAATATTTAAAAAAATATTTTGTTATATTGTAATATTACATTACGCATACTTAAAGGTGTAAAATGACATCCTTTAAATAAATTTAATTACTTAAATAATCAAGGTACATCATTTTAAAATTTTTCCCCAGGTTTCATGTTATTCTCTTGTCCTAGGAATGAGTTCAAGTACTATAGATTAAAACAAGGAATTTTTGATTTGCTGTTCTGCAATACTGTTTACTATCATTACTACACTGTTCGATTCCTTGAGTATTAAGTTAATATGATTTGTCTGCTGTTCTTTTTAAAACTTTGAAGTTCGATAATGAATATGTAACATTTTTGCTGTCATTCTCTTGGGCAAAATTTCTGTGTTCTCAATAAAAGAAAATTAATAATTCTACTCATAGTGTGTAATTGAATTAAGAGGTTAGAATCAAAAAACAACATTAGTTTCCTTAATTATAATCCTCGGTTTACGCAGCAGGTAAATTATAGAGAAAATGTCA
The DNA here is from genome assembly GCF_026930045.1 of Uloborus diversus. NCBI lineage: Eukaryota > Metazoa > Arthropoda > Arachnida > Araneae > Uloboridae > Uloborus > Uloborus diversus. Next base: position 87,723,392 of record NC_072732.1, on the reverse strand, counting down.
TACGCCTTGCGAAAAAAAAACTCTACTAGCATTATTTATAACGCAATACATTTAGTAGAATACAAACTTATTTTCAAAACATTATTTAGAAAATAAGATTATGATTTTAAATAATCATATAAATAAAACATGCAGCGGTAGAGAAATTTTATTTATTTAATCTTTTTTTCTTTTATTTTTTCTTGTTCAGACGAATCTTTCAAAAAGAGATTTCATGGTCATACCTTTTTTTTTCAAATTTTAATGTTGCTTAAATAGGTGAATGAAGTTGCTTTAAATTTCTGACTTAGATAAGTTAAAGCATTATTTTCTAGAATTAGGTAAATACTTTTCCGAACTAGAGAATTAGAAATAACAAAAACTGGAACTTAATGGGAAAATTGTTATTTATTTGCCGGTTTAGAGTTTTAGTCTAGCAATTACAAAAATTTTCTTTGTTATAATAACCGAGTATTATTCGGAGTATAAGATATTCAGAGTGAACAATTTGGAAAAACATATATAAAGGGGCCGGAACTTGAAGAATTGTTCGTCATTAGGGAGTGTCCGTGAAGAGAGTGCTTTAGCACAAAAAAAAAAAAAAAAAAAAAAAAAAAAAAAAAAAAAAAAAAACACACACACACACACACAAGAAGTTCAGTGTTCAAATTTCAACTCAAGTTTGAGACGTATAAACAGCTTGCAATTTTGTTTGCAAAATGATACGTTGATAAAAACAATTTGTCTTATATTTTTATCAGAGGATCACCATAATTGAGTTGAAATGCCAATGGATGGCACAATTCATGCGTATAAAATATGTAGCTATACCAAAGATGAATATAAAAATAATGTATTCCCAAATCTCATAACGAGGAAAGCAGCACTGAGACTAAAAATGCAATGCACGTAGAAATCATTCCTGTTCAATCATCTAAGGGAATACGTAATCAAGGGAGTGTTCTGTGTATGGCAATATTTGGGCGTTATCTACGTTGAGTAATTAACACGAAGTCGTCTTCATGATACATTTTCTAATTTTGGGGCGTGACACCATTTCGGAAACCCGTTATTGTGCTTTGTCTGTGAAGTCGTGTAAACGAAGTTTGAGTGCTCTTTCCAAAGAAATTTAGCGTGTTCATTTGCGGAAATGGTGATGAAGGTCATTTATGGGAGAAAAAGGGTGCAGTACAGTACCCTAGATGACAGCAAACATATTGAGGAGATAGAATGGAGAAGAAATTTTGAGTGCGATAAAAACGAGCTGATGTGCATCACATGACTTCCTTTTACTCCAATTTAATATCATTTCCCTATTATTGGCAATTTTAATGTGATTCAATAATTTACCCTCTAAATATCACAAACAGAGGCCAAATTGAAGCCAAATTAAAAAAAAAAAAAAAAAAATCCGCCAAATTTGTAGCCAAGTTGGCGACCAAAAGACTGGCGATATATCGTTAAGTATCCGCCAAAATATAACACCACTTGCGTTTACATCGAAATTAACAATGATTCCCCCCAAGAGGGGAAAAAGACCCCTTTAGAAACACCCGAATGCAACCAAAAGGGGTGGTGCACAACTAGACCCCACTAGGAGTCTACGTACCAAATTTCAAGCTTCCTAGGACATACCGATCTTGAGTTATGCGACATACATCCGCACATACGCATATCCGCACATACATACATACGTACATAGAGACGTCACGAGAAAACTCGTTGTAATTAACTCGGGAATCGTCAAAATGTATATTTCGCGTGTCTATACATTCTTAGGCACTTATCCACGTGTGATCGAGTCGGAAAAAAAAAACTCAACATTCTTTCGGGGGTGATTAAAATGGAAATTAAGGTTGATTTTATAGTAAAAAATTTTTCGCGAATACAGTCCTTTTTTTTTCGTAAAATGAAGTAAAAATATATTCAATTTGTTCAATTGCCTTGCTTTTTGGAATAACAAAGTAAAGGAAAATCCAACAAAGTAAAAGAAAGGAAGAAGGCTAAGGTACTATGATCTTATGATTTTTTTTCGAAAAAACGTCATTGTTTGTCCTGTATAATTTTCATTTAGGCACTAAAGTAGCTTTCAAGGTTTTATTAGTATTGTGAGAAACATAATTCACAACCATGTGAAAGAATAAGTTTTGCTAAATTATAAATTCAAAACAAAAAGAGGTTAAATAAACTTACAAGTAACATTACCCAAGTGTGGTTCACATGTTTGACTAAAACTTTGCACATCGATATAACACATAAAAACCTTGAACGCGTGTTTTATTTACTTTTTTATCGGCGATAAATAATTTTAACGGGGTGAAATTTACCCCTAAATATTGGGTAATTGATATATTAGAGGTTACAATATATTATTTTGTTTTAAATTTTGATTGCAAAACTTAAATAGGGATTGAAAGTTGAAAAACTAAATGAAACCTTATTGACTCCCTATCATTACTTTTCAGACACACTTTGCATACATACATATCGGATATTTTGAATAGCGTAAAGCAAAATTTCTGTTTGTTAATCCACTTCTTTTTTAAGTTAACTATCAAAACTTTGCAAGTGATCAAAATATTTTAATGCATTTGCAGAATTTATTTATTGCTTAAAAGAGTACACGCTTTTATTAGAGGAAAGATGATCTTTTTTTTTTTTGTAAATATGCTTCTCAATTCCGTTGCATTTTTTAAAGTTATGCGTAGAAACTATTGATGAGTAATTAATTATGAGGTTTTAAACAATGAAAATCACTTAACTATAACTAAAGTACAAACATTCTCTTAATTAAGAAATAAACTGAAGGAAATCAAAATCCATCAGGATAATCCAGAAAATTTTTCAAAGAACTATAGCAATTTACATATTAAAATAATCAAGCACTGAAAACACGAACCTGTTTCGTTTAATGACTGTGTAGTTTAACTACATGCATCATTAAAGAATCAGCATTAATCTTGCTAAATTTTATTATTATAAAGATTTCACTAGAGAGAACTTTTTTTTAGCAGTTTCGTCACGAATACAAAACAGCAAACATTTACTAACATTTTGATGTGCGAAATAAAATTACTCTCTCTCTCTCTGTTTTGTTTGCTGAAATGTGCATTGTTTTCAATTTATGTTTTGGATTATGCTTACGCTGATTCTTCCACAGAATCGCAAATAGGTTAATTAATATTCTGGATCGTCTTCTTAGAAGAAATAAAGCTTTAACGTTATTTTACGCAAAGCTTTAAAAAAATCAGTTGTTTGAAGTATAAAATATTTTATAGCTGTATTTTATGTGCTATCAATACATAAACTAAATTAAGTTACTTCAAAGCGTCTGAAAAGTATGTAAAATGTGTAACAAAAAGGGCCAGTTAGCATAACCCCCAAATATGTGTTTTGAATAACATAAACAGTTTTGGAAATAGATAATTGTGCTTGAAAGGTTTTTCAATAATCTGAAGACAGAAAGTTTAAATTTAAAAACAAATAAAGAAATTTTTTTATCCATTTCTTTCGTAACAGTTTATGTGATATTACGCAAATGTGCTTTTTGACATTTTTCAGATTTCTTGTTATATAGCTGCAACATTATTTTACTTTATTTAGAGAGTTTCCAACCTTTCAGGCTCTGTGCCTTTCCTTAATCGATCATATGAAAGCCCGAATACACACATAACACCGTCATGCGTGGTAAATACAAGTAATACACTCAGAATTCGAACCTAGTTAAGATAACTTAGGGGATATTCTAGTCTAGAAGCTCGATTTTTCGCGATTTTGCAGGCGTAATAAAAAAAACTGCAACGAATTTCAACTATCAGTTTTTATCAGTTTTTATTGATACTTGAGAAGTATGAAAATGTATAATGGTGGGGAAAAAAATTAAATTTGAAATCAGTCGAGTCCGGCGAAGTAGGAACTCAGAAAAAAATGTCTACTAGTTGACAAGATTCCAATTCTCCTGGTCATCTGAAACATGAAATTAAGGTTGATTCTTACTAAACAAGGATGTAGAATAATCTAATTGTAGCCAATTTGGAGGAAAAAAAATGCACAAAATTAGTGTCTTCTTGAAAAAAAAAGGTCATTTTTTGCTCATTTTTCAACTTAGGTATTTTCTTTTTAAATTGTAAAAAAAAAAAAACTGCTGCCAGAACTATTTTGCCATTGAATATATTTCATTTTAAACTTCATGAATGTAATAGCACTCACCGGCAACAATAGTTGCATATCTCAAAAATTTAATGAAATGTAATATTAATTTTATATCTAACTTTAATATTCTTTCCTGACACAAACTTCGCACAAAGGGAGTTAACGAACTGGACGTAGTTGCGTATGAACGATTCGGTAAATAGTGGTACTCCACTTAATAAATTTGGAAAACAATTTTCCGAAGTTTAAAAATGCACTATTAGTTTTGTAGCGTAGTAGATAGAAAAGTAGCCATCAATAATAACATATATACGTTTAGCGAGCATTGTAGCTCTTCTGATTTAATTTTTAAAAAAATTAAAAAATTGCTTTAAACATTGATTTTTTCCAATACTGATTTGCTTTTGAGATGTGTCACCATTGTCACGGTGAGATATAATTATGGAAACAAAAATTGAATGAAATTTTTTAAATTGCTTTAGTTAAACGTATTTCGAGCAATTTTTAAATGATTTTTTTTTTTTTTTTTGAGAAGAGATATTTTCATTGAATTTTCATATTGATATAACGTTTTTCAATTAATTTTTTTTCTGCCATTTTAAATTGCTAATAGACCTCTTGAGATTAATCAATTTTCTATAATAATTAACCTAAATAATCATCACAGCCTACTTTAGTTGTAAACACCATAAATATTTGACCCATTGCTCTTAAAATTATCTGCTGAAACCACACAAAATTCTAAGAGAACTTAGAACTTAAGTTTCATCTAGTAGAATAGATTTCTCCCTCTAAAATCAGCTGAAGTTCTCATCTATCAATGTTCCCTCCGCACGGAAACCAACCGCTTTCTATTAAATTATCAGCAAGGACTAGAGCTAATTTTCTGATTAGCGTCTACTTGTGTTCACCGTCTGCAGCCTGATTTAGTATGGTAGGAAGTACTAATGCAAATGGAAACCTAAAAGCTCCGATAGTATAATTACTCTGAAACAAGATTAGAAGTTTCCTTTAAGTGTCACTTGTACGACGAATTTAAATTCATACAAGAAACTACCTCTTGCCTCTAACTGTATCCAAATGCAGAGGATTAGGGTTTGAACTCTAATGGTAAACTTGAACAACGTATGCTTTAAAATATTAAGTCATGAAGCTTTAGTTCATAGCCTTTTTGAGATATCTAACTTTCAAATTCACCTTCAAATGTAACGAAAATGTTGTTTTCAATACTTATATGCTTTTATCTATGCTTCTGTTTTTATGTCAAAAGTAAGGCCTCTATATATACGAGCCGACGCATCACCTTAAGATTAGCCATTTTGGATCGGAGCGCGTCGTTGAGTGGTTGTCTTTTCTGGCGATTTATCGCGTTTGATGATTGTTCACTGTGAGCAATTATTAGCGACACGTGAATTGTTTATTAAATAAAATATTATTTTGACGTAATCTGAAACTTTGCTGTGGTACCCCTAGGAGTGCAACAATGAAAAATCCGATCCAAAATGGCTAAACTTAAGCTGATGCGTCGGCCTGTCTATATAGCGGCTCTAGTCTAAAGTGTTTACGATTTACCAAGAAAAATCAGATGAAATGATTGCTTGCCAATACAGAAATTCCATAAAGCCAGTTACTGTGCATTAAAATGCTGTTGTTTTTTGTTTGATCCTTTCATAATATTAAACTTAAGTATCAATATTTTACTTAATGAAAGTTAACTAACCACATAGTAGGAGAAACAGACTATTTTACAAACCAACAAATCTTAAGTAACTTAATGTTCAGGAATAGTATTAAATGCAAAAGTTCGTCAAGCGCAAAAAAGAAGGCAAGCTCTCATTAGTAACCTATTATTTGCTCATTAGGAGTTAGTTTTGTTCATTAGTTAGTTTTGCTCATCAGTGACATGATTGCAGTGCAACCTTATTTTAATCTCTAAGATATCGAGATTGTCGGCTAATACAAAATCTTTGTCGATGTAAACAAATCTGATTTGCCCTTTTTTCGGTATATTTCAGGCAAGAAAGAGAAAATTAGATAATAACACATTAATTTATTCAGAATAAAAAAAGAAGAAGACGAATTAAAAAAAAACACACACATAATTAAAAATCACAAAAAATAAAATAAAAATAAAAATAATTAAATTTGAGTTTGTAAACTGTATTGGAAGTATTCTGCACGTACTTTAATAACGAAAAAATAATGTTAGGAATGGTTAGACCATGAAGAATATTCAAAAAAATGATAAACAAACGTTTCACATACAGACTAAATGACAAACAAATGTTTTCTTCTCACGGAGTTTTGATGTCAAGATTATTAAAACTAAGTAAGACTACAATATGAAAATTGCTAATTTTAATTCGTCACTGTAGAACCTATTTATTGTTTAAGTATAACGCATTATAACAGTATAATATTATTGACCTTTAATATAGAAAAATATTTTTATTTTGGGGAAGATTATGTTTATTATGAGGATTAGAAAAAAGGCAGTACTACGGAAATATTTAAAAATAATTTTTGTTGTATGTCTACATTTGTAATAAAAAGGAAAATGTTCGATACGATGCTTAAATTTTTTGCGTTAAGATGATAAGAAGGAGCATATGGTGGTTTAATGAAAATTATTTGGGAGATTTTTTTAAGGGTGCTTACTTAAAAAATGTAAAAAATAGGCAAATAATTGTTTTTAAATGGCTGTATGGCTGTTTTTAAATGTGGCATGATTATAATTTTATGCAAATATATATTTTAGAAGAAAAGTTTATAGTATTTAATAGGAAATTAGCTCATCGCTGAAAAAATTACATATAATGATTTAATTTTAGCTTAACTAATTGCATAGAAGTTTATCGGGATCAGCTTCATAAAGTATTGTGAGAGTTACTAAAAATATTTCAAATTTTGCAATGAAGCAGTGGTATATGTTTAAAATAAATTTATATTACATATGATTCTTCCTCTTAATTTGAGAATTATATATACTTACTGCTTTGCTGTTTTAGTTTTTTAAAAGCACACTCAAGAGAAAACTACTTAAATTATTATACTATTTGCTTGTTAGGGATTGAGATATTTATTTATTTATTTATTTATATTATCATTCCTAATTTTTTATTGTCGAATATGATTTTCGGCGAGTTTGGTACCTGAATCATTGTTAAGAATTTTCTTATTTCCTTTATTTTCTTTCTTTCTTTCTTTCTTTTTTTTTTTATTAAATTGTAATGTCCAATACTTGCACTTTTTAATTCATTCCCCAGTTTTCCAGCTTATGTGAAAATTATACTTTTTTTTCTTTTAATGTAAAACAAATAATATCCATCGTGACAATATTTTCATTATTTAAACCCTGTAAAAGGAGTTTCAACTCGTTTTTTCTTCTTTGAATTCTTTCAAGTAAAACTGCTACGTCAGTATCAATTTCTTTCAACCTGAATCCGATTTTTATCTTCAGTACAAAATATGCATTTCGGATCACATGTCTCTTTTCTTTTTCAAGATTTTGAAGAATATTTTTCAATGTTGCTGGAGGCAACATTTCGCACGCACAAAAATCGTATTGCATTCCCTTTCTCTATCTCTCTCTCTCTCGATTTCATTCAATAGAATGTACTATCGAATGTAATTCATCGTCTTGAGAGCTTTTGGGTAGAAATGTGAAAAAAGGAGAAAATAATTTTGTTCACGCTACCTGGGTTTTCAGGAAATGCTCCTGAAGATTTTATTGCTTTTATTTTTGAAGCATCTCTCTATTTCTCATTTTATCTTTGAAGGATAAATTTAATTGATGGCATCTGTAAAATCCACTGCTTTGGTTATTAAACCTGTAAAAATAAGTTTTAATTTATTCATCTACATGAAATATTCGTTTTAAGTAAAATCAGTTTTTATAATTTAACATTGCACTTATGTTGGAATAATGAGTAAATTAGAATTTAAAACAATCATTTTAGCTTGAAAAGAATAAAAGATTTAAGCATTAACAATTTAATAGTTTAAATATTGCCACAGAATTTACTAACTTGATATTTTAACTAAATCATAAGAAATAGTAAGTGATGCTATGTCCATGTCGATGATACTAATTTTCACTGTAGCATTATGTTTTTAGAAATATATTGAATGTAACTAATATCCATTAAAATATTTCTGCTTTTAATGATTTAGGTGTCGGTGCAGTCATTTACTTTAGGACTGGTTTTTCAGTAATTGATTCTGTTTTCTCTGTGTAACAAATTCTTCTTCTTATTCCATCAAGATTCAATTATTAGTTGTTCAAAATAGCAAATTAGCTTAGTACATTATTTTACATTTTCTTACATCAGTTTTCAACATTTATTTTATAATTTTTATTTTTTCAAAAGTTGACTGTTAATTTACTGTAATTTCATTTTCGCAAAAAAAAAAAAAGAAAAGAAAGAAAGAAAGAAAGACTGGTTACATAGTAATTAGGTAGGTAGAAAATCCCCGCTGAGTGAATATCAGATGAAAAAAAAATTAAGAAACAAAGAGAGGGGAGGGAGACGAAACTAGTTTCTATGTCCTCTTTGTTTTCTGTTAGAATAAATGTTGCATTCTCTCTTTTAACTATTGTGTGTTAATTTTAGTGAGAAATTCATTTTATTTGTACAGAATTAAGTCATAACATAAAATTAACTTTTTTTGATGTAGCGTATATCAGTGTTTGTGACACAAATTAAGATTCAAATTTTTTACATAAATTAGTGTTTATGACAATGTATTTTTTATTATGACACTCAGTAGACACGTTTAGCAAAACTGATTTAGAATGACAATGTAAATTGAGATTTGTTTACGTTTTCTTCCTTAAATTTTTAGAAAGCGGTTTTATTTTTTTCATGAGCAGGTATCAGCCAGTACACAGGATGACACTAAAATGTTTTTCATATTCTCATTGTCTATAAATCAAAAGTTAAAAAAAAAAACCTTTTGGGAAAATTCAATTTATAGAATGTAAAATGCTTGTTTGTCTTTCCTTTTTTTTTTGAGCAATCATTATTGCTTATTGCTTTCGTTTGACTGTTTTGAGGTCCTATCATTTTATTTTCCCGCTAGCACCTCTACAGTATCACCGTCGACCGGCCGCCTCACGATGCTGCTCCTCTAGCGAAAACTGTCTCCAGGATGCGTCAATATCCTACACTTACACGCATACATACACGCACGTACACACACACACCTACACACATACATATTCCCCCCACACACACATTCCCCCACACACAAACGCTCATACACACATACACATACCCCCTACACAAAAACACACATACCCCCTCACACATACATAAAAACACACGCCTACATACACACACACACTCGTGATTGGGAAAAACATAATTTGAAGTCAAGAGGTCAATATATATATATATATATATATATATATATATATATATATATATATATATATATATATATATATATATATATATATATATATATATATATATATATATATATATATATATATAGGAAATCCGCATTATTTAATCTTTAAATAATCTTTTATTTGCTTATACACAAACATAATAATACAGTTCAATTATTTTCTCAAAAACCGATTTTGATACATTATAGTGGAAGTCTATTCTATACAAAATATTAGCAAAGTGTTGAGATTTTAGCCCTTTTATTTTATATTAGGGTAGTATTAATATACTACACTAAGCACAAACACATATATATATTAGGGTGTCCCAAGATATAATGGCGAAAAAAAAAAAATTGTGAAATCGAATACGCATACCCTCTAATTTTTTTCCTTTTCACCTCAGAAACATGGGAAAAAAGTTTTATTGCAATAAAATAACTGGAACCCGTGCCGACTTGAGGTCAAAGTTGAACCTGAAATCCTGCATAGCGACTACAGTGGAAATATTGCTAACTGTATAAGAGCCATTGTCTGTAAGAATCAGGCAGTTTACGGCATTTGAGATTGTTGACATTTTTAATTTTTCTTATTTTCACATATGTTGTTCCTTATCATGAATGTAATGTTTGTGCAAAATATGAGCTTTGTCTGCCTTACCGTTTTTGCGAAATTAAATTTTTAAATTTAGGGGGCGTGGCACATTTTTGCGTGTTTTTCAAATTTGCAGATTTTTAAGTTCTTATTGCTTTAAACGTCCCTATAATGACATGGATTTTTAAATTATATACTATTATACGGTCTTCTTAGATACTATTACAGCTGTCAAATCGGTGTCACTACGAGGGCAACAGACACAAACTCCGTTTAAAAATGACCGAAAATGAATTTTGTTACTACATTCAATGCCAATTTTCTCAAAGCGCCTTCATGATGACACCAACGTTTTTACATAAATTCCTAGCTACACTTGTATACATCAAAAATATGTAATAAAATTGGTGTCACTATAAGGACGCCAGAAGATATTGGAACTTTTATGTGATAAATTTCACAAAAATGCAAATGTTTAAAATCTAACTACAACTCTCGCCCTCATAGCAGAGATCTGAAACTAATAAAGTTTGACAACTAACATGTTCGTCTAACATACGAAATAAAAAAAAATCGGTCTCACTCCTATTACTTTCGGAAATATAATCATTCGAAATTTGTACGTTATGGAGTTATTTAAAAAAAGACTTTTCTAATTCAAATGGCTTTTTGCACGATTTTTTTTTAAACTTTAATGTAAAATTACAGTAGTGATACCTAAAATAATGTTTCTAATGCTTTTTATAAAAAAAGTTTTATAAAAAGCATTAGAAACACAGTAAATCGATATAGGTACAGATGGACGTATTGTGTAATGTGCATTATGGCTAAAATAGTCGTACTGATATTCATATTTTTTCAACCATACTAATTTTTTATCTTTTATTTGTATTAAAAATGCAACTATTTATTACATAATATCTTAAATAGTGATGAACATAATGTATTATATAGCGAGCATTCAGAATCTAAAACATAATTTGAGGATGACGCAGACTAAAACAAAGAAAACATAAAAAATCAAATCACCCAGTTTCAGAAAGACGGTCATCTCTTATTGATATATGTTAATTTTGTTGCACTAAAGCTTGGGAAAACATGGTATCCCGGAGAAATTGTAGAAGTTGACCATTTGCTAATTTGAATACAACCAGCCTCGTAATAGCAGAGATCTGAAACTATTTAAGTTTGATAACCATCACGTTTGTCTAACATTTGAACTAATAAAATTAGTGTCATTCCTACTACTTTTGGAAATATAATCATTCGAAGTTAGTATGTTGTGCTACATTTTTTTCATTTATTATTATTAATTTATTTTATTTGCTTATTTATGTATTTTGTTAATTTAATCTTATCACACCCAGATAGTGTTTTGACCACATTTATTTTTAATTTATTACAAAGAAGCAATGTTTAATATAAACAGCTTTGGGCAGTAAGAGCGTCTTTGTCTTGAATAGAAAATGCTCGTTTTGATATAGGTACAGGTGGATCTTTTGTGCATAATATGTTTGAATTATCATATCAATACTCGCCTTTCTTCTAGTCAAATAAATTTATTTATTCCAATCCTTCTTGACACGCATTTGACCTTTACTTGCAAATGGTCAACTTCTGCTATTTCTCCGGGATACCATGTTTTCCCAAGCTTTAATGCTACAAAATTACCAGATATCAATAAGAAATGATCGTCTTTCTGAAACTGGGTGATTTGATTTTTTATGTTTTCTTTGTTTTAGTCTACGTCATACTCAAATTATGTTTCAGATTCTGAATGCTCGCTATATAATACATTACGTTCATCACTATTTAAGACATTATGTTATAAAAAGTTGCATTTTTAATGTAAATAATGGATAAAAAATTAGTATGGCTGAAAAAATATGAATATTAGTATGACTATTTTAGCCATAATGCACATTACGCAATACGTCCATCTGTACCTATATCGATTTATTGTGTTTCTAATGCTTTTTATAAAGCTTTTTTTCATATATGTATAAAAAGCATTAGAAACATATTATTTTAGGCGTCACTACTTTAATTTTATATTAAAGTTTAAAACAAACCGTGCAAAAAGCCATTCGAATTAGAAAAGTCTTTTTTTAAATAACTCCATAACATGCTAATTTCGAATGATTATATTTCCGAAAGTAATAGGAGTGACACCGATTTTTTTATTTCATATGTTAGACGAACATGTTGGTTATCAAACTTAATTAGTTTCAGATCTTTGCTATGAGGGCAAGAGTAGTAGTTAGATTTTAAACATTTGCATTTTTGTGAAATTTATCACATAAAAGTTCCAATATCTTCTGGTGCCCTTATAGTGACACCAATTTTATTACATATTTTTGTTGTATGCAAGTGTATCTAGGAATTTATGTAAAAACGTTGGTGTCATCATGAAGGCGCTTTGAGAAAATTGGCATTGAATGTAGTAAAAAAATTCATTTCCGGTCATTTTTAAACGGAGTTTGTGGCCGTCGCCCTCGTAGTGACACCGATTTTACAGCTGTAATAGTATCTAAGAAGACCATATAATAGTATAGAATTTAAAAATCCATGTCATTCTAGGGGCGCTTAAAGCAACAAGAACTTAAAAATCTGCAAATTTGAAAAACACGCAAAATGTGCCACGGCCCCTAAATTTAAAAATTTAATTTCCCAAAAACGGTAAGGCAGACAAAGCTCATATTTTGCACAAATATTACATTCATGATAAGAAACAACATTTGCAAAAATAAAGAAAATTAAAAATGTCAACAATCACAACTTGCCTGATCCTTACAGACAATGGCTCATAATGTCTTACTACACGTGACATCATTTTATTTAAAGCAGATATTTACAACAATATGAGACTACAAGGAACATTACTGTACATATTTTTATTTCAATGTTTGCTTTTTGCAGTCAGGATAGAGCTTCTGGTGCTCTTGAACGCAACGTAACACTAATTGTTTTTGTTCCTCACCGGTTTAAGTAAACAATGAAAGTTCTGCACCATTTTTACCGCTTTTTCAGCTCTATCGTTTACTGCTTTAAACATTGAGACAGTCTTTTTCACATCAAAGAATGAAATATTATTGACCATACCATAAAAGCTGGATGAATTTTTGTCGAGCAGCTTTTGAGATAATTGGGTCCACATTTTCGTACACTTTTTCAAAAAGCACAAATCTTTGTTGGGTGCTTTGACTGCCAAAATGCCTTGAAGCCATGGTTTCACGTATATTGTTTATTGTTACTACAAACAAGCAGACATCAAACAATGTTTCATTTTCCTTCGTATCTAATTTTAGTTGTGAACTAAATAGTAAAAGTTTTAGGGAGTAAATCGCTCGAGCCGTCCATCGAGCTTGGTGCATGGCTCCCGGTGATCTTATTTTAAATTCATTTTCTGTATCTCCACCTAAAAATATGATAGGCAGTTCTATAAACTCTTAATAGTCATCCCTGACCGTAATATTAGTGAGTTCAGCACATTAAAAGTCTAGTAAATTTTCCAAGTTAGGGTACAGTTCGAAACAACTCCGCAGCTCCTCCATAGCACTATATTTTAGTGGGATAGATCAGTTCATATATATGATGGCAAGCAAAGGAAACCATTTCTCTATCAAATATTTGCTCAAGAATAGCGCAAGAACCACTTAAAGGACCAGTTTTAAAAGCTGTAGTATTACAACAAAGAGTTTTGAGCTTTGTCTTCGAGATTCCATTCTAAAACTGCCTTTCAAACAACCTGTTTTTGTTCTTTTCCTGCAGAATTTGCCAGTTTAGACTCAGCAATGAGTTGTTTGTCACATCCTTATGAAATAACTAGAGGTAAGCGATATTCTTTTGATTTTTGAGCACTCAAAGCAGGCAATACTTTCATATCCCAAGGTAAATTCACTACATGTGGTACCTCGTACTGAAAACCAATTTTTATTCTTTCCTTGTGCTTCTTCCGCTTTTCGGTTCGAATTCTTTGAATTGAAGATACCTATAGGAAATTCATCAATGTTACACCCAAGTGCGTCAATAGCAGCTTCAAAAATAAACACATAATCTCGTATACTTGGACACCTGTCCAATGCAGCAACTGACTTCGGATAATTATATCGCTCCTCACTACATATTTACTTGTTCCAGGTTCTGATAATTCTTGTTGGTTCTGGAATACTTGTTCCAGGTTCTGGAATACTTGTTCCAGGTTCTGGAATACTTGTTCCAAGTTCTGGAATACTTGTTCCAGGTTCTGGAACACTTGTTCCAGGTTCTGGAATACTTGTTCCAGGTTCTAATATACATGTTCCAGGTACTGCTTTATACGAGGTAGGGTCAAAAAGTTCCCGGAATTGGTTAATACAATTTAATTGAAAATATATATTACATTCTTACATTATTTTCCTTCAAAATACTCTCCTCCTGCATCCACACACTTATTCCAGCGTTCGTACAATTGTTGGAAACACTCCTGAAAGCCGGTTTTTGAAAGTTCTTTCAGCTGCTTCGTCGCATTTTCAATCACCTCCGATGAATTAGCAAAACGACGTCCCTTCAATGCTAATTTCAGCCGTGGAAACAGGTAAAAATCTGGTGGTGCAAGATTGGGAGAATATGGTGGGTGTTCCAGAGTGGTAACATTGTTCTTAGCTAAGTACTGTTTCAAAAATAGAGAGCGATGTGAAGGGGCATTGTCATGCAACAAAAACCAATCATTTTCTGCCCATTTTTCAGGTCTTTTTCGTCGAATTGAATCTCGTAACCGTTTTAAGATCTCTCTGTACATTTCTTTATTTACTGTTCTCCCTTCAGGAATAAATTCATAATGAATCAAGCCACGGTAATCAAAAAATACCTCCAACATTACTTTACCCCGGCTTCTGTCCAAGCGAAATTTTTGTTTTCTGGGTGAACTTTTTGACTTCCATTCAGCAGACTGCCGTTTCGTCTGAGGGTCGTAAAGAAAGCACCAAGTCTCATCACCTGTTATAATTTTGCGCAGGAAGCTGTCGTCTGCATCAGCCATTTCAATCAAGTCCCTGGACATGGTCACTCTCATTTCCTTTTGCTCAGGGGATAACATTTTCGGAACCATGTGTAAGCAAACACGATGCATGTTCAAGTCATTATGAAGAATGCTGTGAACACTTCCATGTGAAATACCAAGTTCGAAGGCAATAGTATTGATGTTTGTTCGCCTGTCCGCACGCACAAGTTTTCAAACGCGCTCAACATTGTCATCTGTAGTGGAAGTGGAAGGCCGCCCAGTCCGAACATTATCTTCAATTGTTGTGCGACCGCCAAGGAAATGCTTGTGCCACTCATAAACTGCCGATTTCTTCATCGCAGAGTTTCCGTATGCTTTTCTCAGCATCTCAAGAGTCTCTGAGGGTGATTTCTCCAGCAACACACAGAATTTAATATTGCCACGTTGCTCTAATGATGACATTACACAATTCGACGAAAGAGAAATCAGGGACTACAATATTAATACACTGCACGCACGAGACTAACAACATCTGCCTGTTGAACCTCATATGACCTTCACTAGCAGTGATGCCAACCTCCCAAACACAAATTTCCCTTCCAGCGAACAAATACTTGACTGTAAGCGACTATTCCGGGAACTTTTTGACCCTACTACGTATGCTTCAGAGAAATCTTCTGAATTATTTTTTTCAGTAGAGTTCGAAGAGGAATTTTCTTGTACACGTTCATACAATTCCGAGGATGTTGAAGCAGAATCGTATTTCATGCGCCTGTTTTCTTCTTTGACGGCTCAAAGTCGAGCCCTTTCCTCTTTGTCGGTGAGTTTTTCATCCATCTTACCTAAAGTGACCACGTCGGCCGGGCTCTCTGTGGAGTTGCAAGAAAATCCCACCTTCCTCTGTTTTGATTAACCGAAGTGCATCAGCATGTGCAATATTAAATAAATAATTTAAATTACTCTCAAATTCTTATTGGCGCTGCCTGAATACTTCTTGCAGTTTTTTTTTTTTTGCATTTTTTTTGTAAGTCTCTCCAAATTTGATACAGGTTTTTAAGTTTATTCACTTAATTTGGCAACGATTTGGTGGGAATGCGTGCCTTTTCCCAAAAGATGATGCATTCCCGAATAGTGAGATTTGCACTTTCACTGATGGTTAAATTTACTTCTCGAATGTTATAAAACAAAGCAGACAGAACTTGTCCGTTAGAGGGAAGTTTCAAACCTGTAATTTGGTGTTTTACTACTCCTATTAAAAATATCTCTTTTTTCGAAGTTCGCAATTCCAGTGCCATGTTTCGTTCTGTATGGAACGACTATACTGCGCTCGCTGACTGGAATGTATTCGTACTGACACGTTTGACAGTTTGCAAATTGCCACGGATAAGCTCCCTCCCCCCTCCCCAACATATGTTTTTTCCGCTTTCATTTGTTTTCTGTGCACTATTTACAGCTGTTTTGAGCTGCGCAAAGTATCGCGTCGTCAGCGTTCGCTTGCTTATGAATACACGTGCTATTTGCACGTTTAGGCCCTTAGGCGTAAGTCGGCACGGGTTACCGTGCTTCAAATTGCATGAAACTTTTTTCACTACGGTTTTGATGTAAAAGGAAAAAATAAGAGGGTATGCGTTAAAAAAAACGATTTTAATTTTTTTGGGACACCCTAATATATATGTATGGAATATCTTATGATGTAACGTACACATCTTAGCCTTTTAACCTTAGAGCACAAGCAAAAAAACTTTTCGTATCTGTTGCCAGATTCACTCAGTATAAAACTAGCAACTAAACTAAGAAGAGCTTATCTTAAATGGAGTGAGAACGTATCAAGAAGCGTTAGGACTTAAGTATAGTTACGAAACAAAGCTTCCAAATTATCAATAAAGCTATGCACTTCTAAATTAATAGTATCTGTTTAAAAACTAATATCGTCGCCTCAGAGCAACAGTAAGATATCTAATCCCAGGAATAACAGTAAGACAGCCTACTGTTGCTCTAAGGCAACGATTTGTTTTAAATTTGAAAATGTGTTTCAAATTTCGTTAGTTACACAAATACTCGACAAACCAATTGTAGAAAAAAAGGTCAGACTTCAGAAAATATTTTTCGGTCAGAAACAAGAAATACTGTTTGTACGTAATATTTCTTACCTGAGGTTGTAGATTGCATCGCAAGTGAGGGAAATTCATTTTCGCACCTCAAAATTTTCTTACGAAATCCTCCTGCCCTAACATGTACTTTTTTCTTGTTCTGTATTTTCCTTTTTCAGTTCCTGAAATTGCATTTTCTATTCATCAAGTTTCAAGGTATATCGAAATACGATGTGCAGTGAATGCGTGAGAAATTGAACACATATATGCTCTAACATTTATGCTTTACGACATCCAAGAGAATTTACATGTGCATTCGAATATTGATGAAATTGTATAAAATTGTTGTTTACATGAAACTTTACTTTAATTTAGTTTAAATGTTTATTAAGGATTTAATGTTATGTAAATAAACTATAAAAGAAAAGTAAAAATTACGGTTTGCCTTCGGTCTTAGTTTACCTGCAGGGTTTCTTTTTTTCAAATAATCATTTATGCAATTATTGCTTACAAAAATTAAAATATTAGACACAATTAAGGGATTCTTCACTGCCGTAGTATATTTAACTTGTGAATTGGTTACAAGTAAGCATTTTTGTTTTTCGTTTTGCTTTGAAATGTACAGTATGGAAAAGTAATTTTATAATTAAAAACTAGAGGTTTTTAAAAACTTTTTAGGAAAACATTCTCTAAACTGCATTAAATCTGTTTTCGAGCATTTAAATTTTTAATCAAAAAATATTTTTATTTTTAAGCACATTAACTACTTATGTTGTGAAGACAAATAAAATAAATCTGCCCAAAAAAAGAACAAAAACCTTTTTCATTTGTATTTGAAAATAACATCTTCTCTTTTTTTTTTGCTTTGCAGCTCTTTGCTGCTCTTACAAAAAAATCAGAACGACGTTTCTTGTTTGTTCTCTTTGCTTTTTTTTCGTAATACCAAAGAAATAATCACTTTCTCATCAACTTTTAGAAGTGACTACAAGAACATGATCTCATATAGGTATGCGGTGATGTTGATTGCAATTGTTTCTCGTCTTGACTGCGCATTATCATGGTACTAAATTCTAATCGTTTCCTTTCCCAAAAATAGGTTACAAGATAGTACAATAATGATGTTTCTTCGGGTACCTACTAATATTATTTATTTCTGTAAGCACAAAAACCAATGTATAATTTTGAAAATCAGTTTAAACATTATAATAAGTCTTCATATAAATCCGTATTTTATGTAATTTAAACAACAAAAATCTTTTCGATATTTGTGATTGTGATTTTATACAGGCAACCAAAATGACAGTAAAAATGATTAAAAAAAACCCAATCCCAAAAATGTTTTTCCTTTCTTTTACTTCCTTTTACGTAGTAAAAGAAGTACATATTGTAATCGCAATAACGAATTTCTTAAAATGTCCGCCTAAATTGCCATTTTACTCTCCCCCGAATGAATACTGAGTAGTTTTTTTCAGATCATCTGTACATGCATATGTACCTAAGATTATATGGACAGTCAAAATATTAATTTTAAGGTAGTTTTCTCGTGACCTCTGTAAGTGATAATGTAGGGTAGACCGGGGCACGTTTACGCATTGGGTACGTTTAAGCAGATCCCTTTTTCAAAAACGAATTATAACTGGAGAGCCAACAGTCATAGCATACTGATGCTGCTCTCTAGCAAATACTCTCACAAGTTTTTGAGCATCAGTCGAGCTTCGGTTTAGCATGCAGATAGGAAAATCTGTTTTCTATCAAGTCGAGTAAATTTTGTGTTGAACGTTTTGAAGCTTATTGAGAAGGAACAATACTTTACAAAAAACAAATAAACACATTTAAAAAAAAGCAGAATTTAACACTTTTTTGAGAATTGCATTTGTATGGACAGAAAAAGTATTAATTTTTTTTGCACGGTAGAAATAAATCCAAATGTGCCGAAGGGGCGCGTTTACGCATTTTCATCGGGGCACATTTACGAACGTTCTTACTGTGTCTTACTACTCTACTACTTTTTGGGGCTCGCAGCTACCTTTTTCTTATCCACGCAACAACGCCTCCTCGCAATGGCGATTTGGTATCCACGCAACAAGACCTTCACAGGAATGATAGAGAACAAGAATATCCGGTAAAATGCCCGCTTACAATAACTTCTTAACGGGCTTCTGACGCTTTTTTCGTGCTGTACTGTTTCAAACCTTTAGTATTTTCAGGTTATTTATTTTTAAAAATAACCATTCATTTTAAATTAAGTAAAAGATTCGCATCTTATAGCTTACAATCATAGAGTCTTTATGCTTGTTCAGCTTTAACTTAATACACTATTCAGCCTCTGATAAATTTTCTTTATTTTAAAGGTGGTAAGACATTATGTTCAAACAGAACCACGTTAAATGTCAAAATAATAAAAAAGGCTTATCAAAAATCCAAGTATTTTTCTCAGTTAGCCTTCCACATCATCACATATGGACTACCCGAACTGAGACCATTTGAAAAAGTAGAACCAAAGCTTAGGAACCAGGAAAGGAAAAAAAAGGATGCTCACAATCCTAACTGATACTTCGATTAATGAAGCGCTCAGACAAGAGCAATTAGAAACTACAAAGAAAATAAACAAAATGGGCTGAAAAAACAAAAATGAGAAATTACTTTAAAACTTACAAATTTCTATTAAAGCAGAAATAAAAGATATCAAAGAAAAAAAATATGAAACCGAAACCTGCGACAGGGAAAAGTTGGTACACTCTGTAAAAAGGAAATTAATGAACGATTCTGTTTAAGAAGTAGAGAATTGCGCTTGCATCTATTGTTTGAAAGCACACAACAAATCGAAAAAAGGGCAAGACAGGGTTCAACGTCTTAGTTGTCAAAACGCTGTCCAATGACAAGTATGCGGAAAGAAATACTTTATTTTTGTTAGTCAAATCTTAAATTGATGAAGAAGATGACTAAATAGTTTCTGTTTTTAATTAGCAATAAGTCCTATGATTTTAGTTTAGCCTATAAAATGATCTTTAAATTATTATTTGTGATTTTCTTACTTTTAAAGTGTTTTAAGATAAATAAAATATTTAAAATTGATTAAATATGTATCTCACACTGTAACAAATTTCGGAAACGTTTCCGGATATATCGGAAACGTTTCCGAAATAGTAGGAATAATTCATCCAATAGCGAACTCCTCAATATTCAGAAAGCTTTTTGTTATTTCAAGATATCTAGAAGCGGAAGTGATGACGCAACGCTTCGAAACCTAATTCATCCTTCCAACCAGGCGCCAATGAGTTGGAAATAACGAGAACTTTTTTTCTTATCTATGGTTGCTGCAGTCAGCAACTGTGTAGCATTGGATTGCTTGTTATTTCATGTCTAGAGAGTAGTAAAATGTGTCGAAACTAATTTTACGCCTTTGCATTTTGGACTGCCCTTGATTTTTTAGACGATGTACGCAGCTATTAAGTTAGTTAATAACCATTTGCTTCTTTACAATTTCCAATGCGACCATAATTAGATATATATTGTGTGTTTAGTTTCAACACCCGTGTTTATACTTAATGAAACGAAACCCTTTGGATTACTTATTCAGTTGTAATGAAGGTACTTAGATTTTCTTCCGCTCATGTTCACTTGTAAGTATTAATGAATATTTTAAAACATGTTGTTATATACATTTATATTTTTGTTGATTTGCATTTGATGAGGCTCCAATTGTAACTGTTTTTGGGTTTATCAAATTAATTTAAAGTTATCCTACATATACCTATGTGCGCGGTGTACTATTTGTTGTAACCAACTGAAACTGATTAATTACGCAAAAGAAGTAAGATTTATATTTGAGAAGCAATCACAGAAAAGTTATTTCGAAATACTTGGATGTACATACATTTTGGTTCAAAAAGAAAAAAAATCAATTGTTTAATTCATTAGAAATATGGTAATGCAAATATTTTCTAGTATTGTAATATGCTTCACAAAAAATGTGCCAGTATTATTTATCTTTTTTTATTATAATTTATTCATTCATTTAAAAATATTTATACCATTAGAAAAGGACCATGTTATCTATTAGTAAGAACATAGTTATGCAATTAATTCATCTGCTTATTCATTTTGTTAAATGTGGTTAACAATAAAAAAATTCCTTGACATTAGTTCCGAAAATAACATTTCCTTCGTGGATATACTAGTTTAATGTAGGACAGTCAAGAGGAATGAGTCAGTGACAAAAATGGAACAGCTGCATTTACATGCTGAAATAAAAAGTAATATTATTTCATGTCATCGTTTTAAAAGTGATCAGTTTTTAAATACTATGTTATTAATATGCAATGCACATATGGTGAGAGACTGTGCTATTGACATTTTCAAGGGGTTGCTTTTTTTAAGGTGGGGGGGGGGGGGGCGCTTTATATCATTTTATGGGTGCACCATCACTCTTATGGTGTGGGGGGGGGGACTCTCGTATATATGAAATGGAATAATCATGTAATAGAGTTCAATGTTTTAATAAATAAAATATATAATGCATTTTGCGCACACTCTAAAAATCAAATCAGTAACCTATTTTGATTACGTATCTATATTTGTGATAAACTGGAAAAGGGCAAGAACAGAAGAATAAACCCGAATGGTTCCAGCAGGGGGACTTTGGTGTCATCTTTAAATTCATCAATTTCTCTGTTGGTACTTTTCGGTACACTTTGTTCGTCAAAGAAATTGACTTGACGTGAACGAATTTCGGAACGCAAGTGTAGGTAAGTTCTGTCAAATTTTATCCGAAAATAAAAGCTATCAAGTTTGATACAAGATATGTTTTTAAGTTCTGCATTAAAAATACAATATGTTGATAATTTTGTCTTGAAAATATTGAGAGAAAAACTGAAGTTTAATATTGTTTAAGAAACAATCCCACTTTTGAGAAAGTACTCCCCTTCCCTCCCCCGACGATTTTGTGATTATGAATGAAACTACTATATTATTTCATAAATTTTCAAAAATTTATAACTGTGCATATGTTATGCTGTTAACCATGCTATTTGTCATTAGAAATTCAGAAAAAAAATCCACGAATGATTCTAAAATTGCTTGTTTCATTGCTCTTAGATATGAAAGAATTAAAACTGATATGGCATGCAATACTATAGTAAAGAATTATTTTTTAGAAAAAATCACGGAAAAAGGATTCCGGAATTCTCAGAAACGTTTTTGAAAATTGTTTGGAGAATTCCGAAATACTCGGAAACGTTATCGAAACTTTCATGAACCACAGCTGCACAGAATACTCAGAAACGTTTCTGAAAATTACAGAAAGAGGATTCCAAAATACTCAGAAACATTTCTGGAAATTATAGAAAGAGGATTCCGAAATACTCAGACACGTTTCTGGACATTACAGAAAGAGGATTCCGAAATACTCAGACACGTTTCCGGACATTACAGAAAGAGAATTCCGAAATACTCGGAAACGTTTTTGAAAATTTCATGAACCGCAGCTGCACGATATACTCAGAAACGTTTCCGAATTTTTTTTACAGTGCACTTATTATTTGGTGTCATTTTTAATATGCGTGAACGTGCCCCACTAGATGCGTAAACTTGCCCCGTGTTCGGAACAAGTTTACGCCACCGACATAGACTCAAAAAACACTTTTTTTACGGTTAAAAACACAAGCTGAGCAATAACTGAATATACAAAATTTCACTTAATTGACTGCTTCAAAAAATCACAGTGTCTCAAATTTCCTAGGTTCAAACATAAAAATTAAAAACTTCATTGAAAAAAAATCCTCGTAAATGTGCCCCGGTCTACTCTATGTATCTCGCATAATTCAAAACCAGTGATCCGAATCAAGTGAAAATTTTGTATTTGGAACGTGAGTGGGATCTAGTTGTGCCCTTCTCCTTTAGATTGCACTCGGATGTCCCTAAAGGGGTATTTTACACACTTTTATAGCGAAATCGGTGTTATTTTTACTGCAGACGTGAGAGACGTTACAATTTGGAGAGCAATTATTGCATCTCACAAAGCCTTTGGTAGGCAGATTTTTGTTGCCAACTGCAAAACATATCATCTGTTCGGCGATGAATTTGGTGAAACATGCGATTCTTCAAATGTGGTTTCAGTTTAGTGCTATTGGTGACATTTAACAAGATATCCGTTCAATCATGAAAAAATATTGATATTTTAAAAAATAATGTCTAAAAAGTACGTGTTTGCATTGTTCGCGACTAACTATATTCATTTACATAAAAAATATTACCATTTCATGATTTTTTTTAGCTCAAAATTCAAAATTCAAAATTTCATAAGTTAGATTTGGCAATTTGCCTATCAATATAAGGTCTATGAAAAAAAATCTTCCTCATAGTCACGTTTTTACTTTGCACTAAAAAAAATCGGAATTTTTTCCCTCATTTGGAACTTTTTATATTAGGAATAAGTGTTTTAGCTTTTAAATGTTGATAAATAAAAGGCCTAATTTGCCCGAAGCATTAACGATTTAATAATTTTGTTTATACTTGAGGGATTTATGAGCTTGAGGGTATGCGCTATATGTCTAAAAAATGTTTGCGAGTATACGGCGTATATGGAGTATACCCTATAGGAACATCACTGTAAAATAATCAATATCATATATCTTGCACGACAAATACATTTGCCTTCCATTCGTTTCCACAACACACCATTACGTTACCACTAGTTATTTCATAGAATAACGATCTGCAGGCCGTTGAGGTGCAAAATAATCAATATCATATATCTTGCACGACAAATACATTTACCTTCCATACGTTTCCATAAATACCCTTTATACGCTGCATAAATTAGATAAATTGCTTCTTTTTCATTTTAATTGTCTATCATTAGTTTATTTATAGAATACCTATATATACTTATTTCATTTTAGATAAATTGTTCATTTTACACTTTAACTGTCTCTCATTAGTTAATTTATAGAATACCTAGTTATTTCATAGAATAACTAGTTAAAGTGCCAAATTAATAACATATTACAAACTTTAACGGACACGACCAGTTATTTCATGGAATAACTAGGTATTCTATAAAATAACTGCCAGACTCAAATCCACTTGTTTGGCGGTAAGTTATGAAAAATTTGAATTTTTTCTCGACACCAACACACACACGTACACCTCAGTACTTCTTATTTTAAGAAGCACTGATTTATACTACTCATTACCCCCAAAAGTGTTTTCCTTTTATAGGCCATTGAAAATTGGAACCTTTCCATAAAGTCTCATGATTTTTAACCAAGTATACACTCAGGAATGTGTTAAAATATTTTAATTAAAAAGTTAAACCAAGTACTAAATGTTTTATTATAATAAATATTTTATAATATATACCATTCTAATAAAACATATATTCTAAGGCACTAAAATGGACATTATTTTCCAGTATTGTTGACTCGATAGATAAAACGAAAAAATTGTACGGGAGCAAATCAAAAAGTCTTTGCGCCTATTTTTTTCAGCCAAATATGACTGGGAATACATAACAAACATGTACATTCTCAGCAGTGACAGTTCCTTTAACCGTACCAGCCGTATCTGTTTTTTTGTTCGGAAGAGCGGAGCTGCTATCAGTCATTTAAGATTACGGACGTTCTTTAGACGGCCACAGCTTATGAGCAGCAAAGTTGTTCGTTTTCTATGGAGCAAGGGACAAACGCAAACAGCAATTCGAAGGGAAATGCTCCCCACACACGGGGAAAAGTGTCTCTCTTGGAGACTCAATTGAAGAGACAGAAGAAGCGTTTGTCTCTTTTGCTCCATAAAAAACGAATAGCACATCGCTGCTCATAAGCTGTGAACGTTTGAAGACGGACCATCATCTTAAATGACTGATAGCAGCTCCGCTCTTCCGAACAAAAAAGCAGATACGGCTGTTACGGTTCAAGGAACTGTCATTGCTGGGAATGTACATATTCGTTTTATATTCCCAGCCATATTTTGGCTTAAAAAATAGGCACAAAGGCTTTTTGATTTGCCTTCGTAAAATTTTTCTCCGGATAAACACTTTATTTTGAATATTTTAAGCTATATTTTAGAACTATATTTCAAAATTTATCGAAAAAACTCGACTTTTTTTTTGTTCAGTTCGAAATAAAAATAAAAACCATTATTAATTAAATTTCATGTAGAAATTCGAAAATAAAAAGTAAACACTTTTATACATTATTCAAACAGCCCAACTACAACAGAATTTGTTATTTTAACAAATAACAAGAAAAAAAATACACTACAACACAGATTTCATAGCTTAAAATTGGAACGTTAGTTCGAAAGATCTTTTCTTTTCAAAATTATAAAAGAAGGAAAAGTTTCTGAACTCGAGAAGAAAAAAGTTAAGCAGTGTTGTGGAAACTTTTTTTAAGCTTTAAGAGAAGCAAAAATGGACTTTTTCTCGTCGTTAATACAAGAGGTTAATGTAGTGAGACTAATAACCACCAAATATTTTCATCATGGTTTCGACTTTTTGAAAATGGAAGGTATTTCGCAATTAAGGTACTTTTTCGTTGAAGAAAGGGATTTTTTTAAGAGTACGAAAGATAAAATTTCTTTAATGTAAATAGCATCTCCAGTTCGTATTTAGTATATAATAAGTTTTTGTTTAAGTTTTGTTTGTAAGTTTTGTTGTTAATTTTTCAAAAACATATTTTTTAATACATAATAGGCGTATATACCCAAAGATGTCAGTTTACCGAATAGGTAAAGGAAAGTTTTTTTTTCCTTTTTTGAAAAATTAAAAAAAGAAATAATACGTTTTGAAGAAATGAGTAAAAAAAAAACATTGATGATAAAGATTTAAAAAAAAAAACCTATCCTATTGTAAGGGAAGTTTACAATATCAAGTGTGCATTACGATATCCATTACTTGCTCACCTCATTTTGCAGCTATGACAACTTTGGTTTATATATATATATTTTTTCATATTTGCATATGAGTAACCATAATGTATCTTAGATCAAGTGTCAATTTTTAAAATACAGTCGAGTCCCGACTTACGTGAGGGATGCGTTCCAAGACCCCTCGCGTAGATCGAAATTTCACTTTGTGGAAAAAGGTAGGTGTAAAAACTTTTATACATACCCAATAAATTTAAACACTTGTAAACACGACCTCACCTCAAATTATAAAAACCATTCCTTAACTACACAGTACAATTTATTACATAAAAAATTTGAACTTTTATTTGTATTTTAAATTAAAAAAAACCGTTTTATTCAATATAATTTGCTGCTACGATGCACAAAATCAATAATCAATAGGAAAGAAACACATAAAATAAACCAGTACGGTACATACAGTATGTAGTAACACATAAAATAAACCAGTACGGTACATACAGTATGTAGTAAGAAAAACAAATGCACTATAATTCTACTGTACAGTGGATCCAGCAATGATATTTGTAGCTTTAAAAAGTGAAGATGATGAAGATTTATGCTGGCGTAATCAAAACGTTATTCTTATGTACAGTCTGAGTAAAAACTTTAAGTCCAGTGCACTTTTTTGAGAAATTGGACACACCTTAATCTTAGAATCAAAAATTCATATGAGTGATAATTATTAACCTTAAATACAAGTAAAAAAGACAAAAAAAATTAACTGTAAGTGTTTTATTATCAGAAAATATTACAGATCAATATTTGAACCTGAGTAAAATCTTTAAGGCCAACATAGAAAAAAGCATATAAGGACAAAAATTCAAATATTTATAAGCTTGTGTGGGAGCCAATCCTTCAAATTACTTCAAATATTCTTGTTTTCATGAATGAAACTAGTTTTTGACAAAATTCGGTATGTATTTTTTGCCATTCATCTTCGATGGTAGATTTCAGTTCTATTGATAAAGTAAAATGTCTCTCCTTTGCATAAACTCTTCTTGCTAAGTCACCCAATAAGTTCTCTATTGGGTTAAGATCTGGAGACTTAGTTGGTCATTTCAAAGTTTTAACATTTTTTACTTGGAGTCTATTTTTTGCACTGTTACTCGGATGGATAGATGCATTGTTTTCCTGATATTTTCAGTTTTCTCCAGCAATAAATTCAGCATTTGGTAAAAGATGACTTGGGAGGACATTTTGATATGCTTGTGAGTTTATTTTACCTGAAACAAACGCAACTGAGCACACACCATTGTAAGCAAAGCACTCTCAAGTTCTGACAGAGCCTCCATCTAATTGGCGCTTGTAGAATATTTCTTTTTCTTTTCGTAAATCATGCCAATAGTACTTCTGTCCGTTTGGTTCATCCAAACTCCACTTCTTTTCGTTAGAAAAAATTATTTGCATTCATTGGTTATCCCAGGTCATGATTTCCTAGCTAAAGTTGAAAAGCTCTAATTGTGCATTTTCAATAAGTGAGATTTAAGCAATTTTGCAGCATTAATAAAATTTCCACACCTTCTAATTGTGTTATAGATCATTTTTGACAAACATTTAAACCTATCGTCTAAATAAGTTTCCTGGTTAAGTACTTTTCAGGTAATGTAATAATTTCCAAACTCTTCTTCCATGACGCGAGTACAAAGCTTTAAGTTTTCCCGGGTTTTCTTTTTACCCTAATTGTGTATAAATCAAACAAAAATATTGACTTCAGACTTCGATGTTCCTATTTTTTCGAAATAGTACGCCTACTATCCTTTGTAAGAAAAAGCTTCACCTGCCCTCTTTCTTGAACAGTTTAACTTTTTACCTTAAGATATCGTCACAAGTAGGACAAAAACTTTGAAGAAATTAATTACAAAACTGCAAGTTGAAGGGTTTCTACAATCTTGTTAACTGAGGTGACATTTATTACAGTGTAAGTACTTGCAGTTTTTTAAAAATACTAGTGGTCTTAAAGTTTTTACTCAAGCTGAAATGCAAACTTTGAATAAACCACTGCTTTTCTGGTTATTGCATGCTTTAAATCCTGTCTGTTGCGTTATTTCTTACCAGTGAACGCTGGTAATTAATAATACAATAATATTAAAATCCCATTAATTTCATTTTCCTTTTTTCAAAGAAAATTATACTGGCCTTAAAGTTTTTACTCAGGCTGTATTTTCAAATACACAATACAGTTGCTTCGCTAGTTCTTTTATAACGTTTCCATGTATGGCCCTCTTCCTGGTTTCTTAAATTCACAATTCAAGAGCAGCTTCCATTTTCAAAATTTTTGCATTTTGCTTAGATACTACTCGGTGAACTTTTACAGACTTCCTTTTCTTGACTTTTTATTGCACATAAAATGGTAGATTCACTCATACCTAATAGTCGTGCTACCTTCCACGCATTTATTCCAATCATATAAATTTTAGCTTTTCTTTAATTATCAGAAACTTTCTCTTTTTCTTTCCATCTTCACAAGATGAAATAGTGGTCTAGGGACTTAGGCGTCATTATATTTCAGCAACTTTCACGTTTAGAATGACAAAAAAAAAATGGAAAATGAGGAGTAGGTATTTGTAATAAGCGATGTATCAGACTAGCACGGTGTCTCCCGCTCTCAGTGATGCTAAAGGGATGAAAGTCCATCCACGAAAAAAAAATTTTAGTAGCCAATAACAAAACCGATACTTACACACCGCAATTCCCTTTCGAAAGTTTTCTTATTGCGGGCGAGAAATTCACCTTTTGTCTAAAATTCTTTACTGGTGAAAAAAATCGCGTTATAACCATTTCGCGAAGTCAGATCACGTTGTAGCGGGAGTCGATTGTACTGCAAAAAAAAAAAAAAAAAAAGAGTTCTCTCCTTGTTCCCCGTAGTTTGCAAAAAGTAGCGTTTGCAAAAAAAAAAAAAAAAAAAAGAAACCACTCATTATTTTTATTAAATTAAGTAGGGGAGACCGGGGCAAGATGACGAGCCGGGCAAGATGACGAATGCCTTAATTTTTCTATTCTCCACTAGGTAACTGCATCAACTGCATGCTACTGGCTCTCCTATCCGCTGTTCGTTCAGCAATAGTATACAGACGCTGAAATCACGATATTTGTGTTAGTTTTGAAGCTCTGATTGTTTACCGTTGCCACGGTATAACTTTTATGCATGTGTAAATAAGCTCTGCTACAGATACAGAAAAGATATATCGTGTTTCTTTAGTTTTTATGAGTAACTTAGTTTAAATACTACTTATTACCATGAATAAATATAAATTAGTCGCCTTCTTTTATGGCGATATAGAAAAATTCTTTCAAACAGGCAGTCCGGGGTAAGATGACAGATCGAAGCGCGGGGCAAGATGACGAGCTCGTCATCTTGCCCTGTGTTTCAGAATTTATTAAAATAACTATATTGTCCATTTTATTAAATCCTGTAAACGCTTATTTGTCTGTGTGTTTGTCCACGCGACCTTGCGCTTCTATAACTAGTTAATCTAATGACTAGTTGAGTGAATTAAACCAAGCAAAGAATCTCCTGCTCTGTTGGTTATTGACAGTCATAAATCTCACATAACTTTGCAGGCTATCTTATATTGTAGTGAAAAACATGATCATGGTTGAGTTTCCACCCCACACATCGCATCGTCTCTAGCTACTGATGCGTCATCTTTCTGCCCATTAAAAACCTAATACAGCCAAGCATATGACAACTTTATGGTTATTCATCGAGGACAAACTATCACAGACAAAAATATTGGTGAGCTTTTAAGCACCGCTTACTTCAAAGCAGCTACATTTTTAAAATGCCGCTAAAGTGTTCAAAGAATGATGCATGATACTCATTCTCTTGTTTTTAGCGGACTATGATGCTGTTGGCAATGAAACTGAGAATAATAGTGCTAATCTTCAGACCTTGGGAGTAGGAAACCAACATAAAAAACCTCTGGACGAAGTAGAAGTTGTGGTAAATGCTGATACCGATGCACCAAAGAAGCCTGTTAGTATTTCTGATTTCATTGCATTGCCTAAAGTAACACAATGTGTGAAAACAAAAAGGAAAAGCAGAAAACTAAGCTCACACATTCTTACAAGCATACATCAAAGAAATGTCAGAACAAGGAGCAAAGAGGAAGGAAAAATTAATTATTTAAAAAAATAATAATAATAAGCTCTTGAAGCTAAAAACGGAGTGAAAAAACTCAAACTAAGTTCCTGTAGGCCCAAGTCTATACAACTCATGCCAAGCAATCCAGTTGAAACAACTTAACATAATGGTGTTATAAGAAGCCCTGCTTGTAAAGAGGAATAGTGTGACACTCCAACAGAAGAATGGATCCAGTGCTGTAAAAGCCAAGAGTGGTGGCATGAGGAATGTTCCAATTATGAAAATGGCATTTTTATTTGTTAGCTGCACAATTTAACGCTTCAACAGTACGCTACAATGCATTACGCTTAATTTGATATTTTGTAAGATGTAAAACACAGTAATCATTTGTAAAGCTAGGTAACATATGCAAAACATAAGATATATTCAACCTTTTTCAACGTCGTCATCTTGGCCCAAGGCCAAAGTCATCTTGCCCCAGTACTGGGGCAAGATGACGATTTGTTAGGGTTATGAAAAAATAAAAATATCCTTCGTTATTTTTATTTGAAAAAATAAATGGTAATATATTTAATACTACAAAGGACTACTCTAACAGCTCATGTAAAATTAATTTTACTGTCCTTAAAAATAAATTAATAAACAACAAAAATTGTTAGCATAGTCATCTTGCCCCGGTCTCCCCTACGCAAATACGTAACATAAAATAGATATAGCAAAACGTCTGTTGGAAGCGACCGCGCCACAGTAACCCACCCATTTAGCGAGCAAAACGAAGTCTGCCCGATAAGCACGGTACATCTAGGTCAAAAAGGAAATCCCGAATCCCGTACGAAAGGATTCAACTACCCAGCATAAAAACAACACAATTAAAAAACATGGTGCGTCTAAGACAAAAAGGAAATCCCGCACCCCGTACGAAAAATATAACTATTTAAAAGCTATCGTTTGAGAAAAGGGGGGAAAAACTCTAGAATAAAAAAATGCCCCCCCCCCCCGTCTGATGTCAAACAACCAGTAATCATATTTTTTAACAAAATGCCTGAACACCCTTCAAAAACCGAAATGCAATCCTTTGCAATCTAAAATACTTTGCGAAATAATCAAGTAATCTGCAACTCCATAGTTGATCGCCATATTCGCCAAGCGACTTTCAAATTGAAAACAAAATCAATTAAAATTCGCACAACGAACTATGACAACAGCGCAGCAACCAAATCAAAAAACCACTGGTTCTACTACTCAACTGCAACCGTAAGCCGATGCAAAAATAAAACGAAACGACACAGCGAAATGTTAAATCCAGGCATGAAGTCACTGATGACGTCGCAGAATGAAGAAACATTTCCCCCCCTCTCGGATTGGAACGAAGATGAAATGCGTCATTTTGAATTTTAAAAAATTGCAAAAAAAACTATCGCATATTTTTGAAACAAAAAAAAAAAATGTGAAGAAGGTGAAATGTCTTGTTTACTATATACCGAAAATACCAAAAGTTAAACCCTGGAAAAAACGCAAAATAAAAGTTTTTTGAAAATTCATAAAATATTCAAAAATTGGTCAATTTTCTAACTTTTTTCCGTCGTAATATTTGAAATTAATTTCTCTACACTATGGTACAAAAAATATTTTCCTAGCGCGATTGGTTGGGGAACTGTGACGAATTGAACATAAAAAGGAACAAAAATCACATAAAACATTTAATTAAGAAAAAACTAATTAGAAATTAAGAATTTGGGCTTCGAGGTGCATGGGCCCAAGGCACGTTCGATTTTTGTGCCAAGTCTCAGTGCAGTATGGGGTCTTCTGGCCATCGAGTACAAACAAACAAACAAAGAAACAGAAACACCGTCACTCTTATATGTATATATATTATATATATGAATGTTGAGCATGCGTCACTCACTTGGCACAACTTTTATTTTCGAGACAAACCGTACAACCCCGTAAAACGTCAGCTATTTATAACTACATATAGTATCTATTAAACTTTCTCAAGGACTATTTTTAAACTTGTAAGCTTTTATTCTTTAGACTCTATTTGTATTTATTGAGTCATTTTATTGCTTCATATAACATCCTTAAACAAACGCTCTTTATTTCGGCGTTTAACTATTTCTTTAAATGTTCTGTTCTACTTTCAATGAACACAGAGGGAGAAAAATCTGCTTTGTGGGAGGAAAGTAATTTTAACTGAAGTAAGTTCGTAAATCTTCAGGGATTTTTTTCCAGAGAAAGTATCATCAGAAAAAGAAAATTTTCAACGCTTTTTCTGTTTTATCTAAACTCGATCGTGTGTGGAATGTCATCAGAATGGCAGAAAGAATTTGGAGAATTTCAACCATGTTTCACAAAGATTGGAATTTTTATACTTATCTGATGTCCAAAAAAACTTTTTTCTTTACAGTTTGCTGCTCATATAACTTACAAATTAATAAAAAAAAAAAAAAAAAAAAAAAAACAATTATGCACTTACACGTCATTGAATCTTATAAAAGGCTGGATTGATACTACTATGAATTTGAAACAACTTTTACTGTATTTTCATTTTTTGAACTTTAAAAAAAAATATTAATAGAGAAACTTGATTCTCTCACGATAGAGAGCAGTGCGCAAATGTAAAAAAATACGTTTACATAGATACCGGTTGATCAAAAACTAGCAACCTATACTTTAATACGAAAAATAGGAAACTATAATGAATAATCTTTTTAATTATTTTTGTAAATAAATTGCAACAAAAATAATGTTTTTAAATAAATCTCAGTAGAATGATATCATCAAAGATAATAATGTTCATAAATAAAAGGATCCTTCCGAGTCAAATCACAAAAATTAAATAGTTGACTGTACCGTCTCAGATTGTGTTCATTATTTTTATACGAATAGATATCTATGAGGTTAGCTCAAATCATATTTAAAAATAATTTTTAAATAAAAGTTCAGCTTGGGAGAAGTTTTTCAAATATTTGAGGTTTGCTCACTTTTTGTAGTCACCTTTTTGATATGAATTTTGAAAATATAAATCCTAATTTATTCTTTTTCAGCCATTTATTCTGCTTTAGGTTTCAATTTAAAGCTTTTTGTTTTCCTTTCTACTTCAGTATTAACAAGAAAAAGTACCCCTTTGGATAGTAGAATAGTACCACTTATCGTCAAACGTTAGATTTTATGTTTTTTTCTATTAGTGAATTTAAAAAGTCGTATCTCTGGAGAATCAACTAACATTTGCATCATTTTTTTTTTTTTAGTATAAACAAATCATGCTTCTGCTATATAAAAGAATCAGAAGGGTGTTTTTGCTGTTTCGAAGTACAAAATAAAGTTTTTCCGCAGAAAATTTACTTCTAAACCAAGTTTCCCATATTTTTAAAACAGTTTTGGGTTAAAAATACCCAACATCGTTGAGATTAATTAAAAATCGAAAGGTGAAAAAGGGCAAATGGTTGGTATGAATCGTAAATCTTCACTTTGGAAAAAAAAGTGCAATACCTGGTTTTATCCAACTTGGGAAAATAATATATATATAAATATGCATATATAATAATAATTATATATATATATATACTATATATATATATATATATATATATATATATATATATATATATATATATATATATATATATATATATATATATATATATATATATATATATATATATATATATATATATATATATATATCTTGACAGCAACGGGCAACGAAAAACCCGAAACAATATTGAAAAGTTTTTATGAGCTGAAGTATTTCGGACTGCGTAATACTTGACGATGAGTCTTACATTACTCATGTAGTCCAACTGAAGATTTCTCTGAAAAAGATTGGGTGTGATAACTTATAGCATATTTTCAAATTTGATTAAAACTTATTTGAAAATTGATAAAAACCCTGAGTTTTTCCTGTTTTGGTTAGAGAAAATGTGTTCCGTGTGCCATCTCTTTAAAGAGATTCCTTCTCCTGCTGAAACAGAAGGAAGTGAAAAACTCTTTGTAAGGTGTCCTGGAATTACGAAACATGTAAGATAACAGAGTAAATTTTGAAAATAAATACAGTTGGCATAAGCATCATTTTCATTCAACGTTTTGTAGTCGATAAAAACTAGATCTACTTTCGAAGCATAAGAAGAATGATGTGTACAATAACCTACAAACTGTACTGGTTGTATTATTAAAATAATTAAAATAATTGTTTGTAATGGTACCACGTACAAAATTATGTACTTATTACCAAAAGGAAAGTTTTCAATGTCTCCTTAAAGTAGTCATATTAAATCAATTTTTTTAACAGTGAATATAAACCAAGTCATTTAGGTAACAAGAAAGTTAATGCAAAACTGAAAGAAACATCTGAAGTAGTATTGTTTCCCCAATTAAAAGCAGAAATTGACCTGGTACAAGTACAAGCAGTTACATACATTCTTTTTATAATCCAATCAACACACTTTGTAGATGATTCTATACATCATTCTTCTCTTGTTTTGAAAGTGGATCGACACATAATCTTCCTCAATTCTCAACCGTTGAATTAAAAGCATGCTTATGGCAATGGCATTTATTTCCAAAACTTGCAATGGCCTTTACTTCTAAAACATACCCAGTTTGTTAACATAATTTTATGGTTTTTCTACTTTCAGAACAGCTTACATTTTAAAGATTGGAAAACACACATATGACGAAAATGTAAGTTTAAAATTTTAAAGTAATTCAAAGCTAAAATGCCTTACTTCAGTTTTTAATCCATAATTACTCCGATTGTACAAATATTTATTTCTTGATACACGCTGTTGCTATTACAATTCAATACTTCAATTTCAAAAATATATTAGTCTAAATAGCTTGCATATCTATTGTCTCTTAAAAATATTCAGTTTATAACTAAATTCGCTGAAAACTTACTGTTCATTTATAAATTTGAGTCGGAAAGACTTCTAAATTTTCTATTATTGGTATTTACTAGTCCGAAGGAAGACTAAATAACTTTTGTTTCGAATCCTATCCTTTATGAGCTAGAGGCATTTTATTCGGAACTAGCGGTTCCCGCACAACTTTGCCCGTAGTAGAAAATTAAAAGGTCATTTGGTTTGCCTGTATATTTACGAATATTGGATGATGAATTTCTCGCCAATTTGATGTGTTAATTTGCTCGTCCATGATATGGTAATTTGCTCGTTCACGTTATGGTAATTTGCTCATCCACGTTATGATAATTTACTCGGTAAAATTGGCTAAAAATTTGAATGAAAAAAGAACAAAATCGAATTTTCGAAAAATCGCTTCTAGGTGCTCCCCCTCCCCCAACCTATGCCACTATCTATTTTTTAGCCAAATTTCATGAAAATCGGCCGAACGGTCTGGGCGCTATGCGCGTAACAGACATCCAGAGATCCAAACTTTCAGCTTAATTATTAGTAAACCCGTATTTGCTTTTGCATCGGCCCGGTAACCACTCGTCCGTTCACTTTTTTTCAAGGAGAGTTGGCGCGCAAGTATAATGTCTCTGTCCTGTGTGAACTCATAGAACATCTCTGCCTATGGAACAATCATAATGTATTAAAAAAAAATAGTTAAAATCCTTGGGAAGAATCGTTTAGATTTCTGGATGAATAATTCCCCATATTTTTAATGCATATATTGGAGTGCACCATATTAACTTTGGAAAATAAGAAAAACATATGCATTAATAAAAACAAAGACTAGACTTTAATATGTGTGGTAAAAACAGTATTTTTAACAGACTATTCACTTTTAAATTTTCATTTTCCTGGTCTGCTGCATTCTTGGGCATTAATTACAATGAACCTCTTTCAAACGATTTCTACAATCATATCACAGCTCAAAAAAAAAAAAAAAAAATATGATTACAAGAAAACTTTTTGCAGGGCAGTAATTGCTAACAAGAGAGTTTAATTCTGAAAATACATTGTTTTAAAATCATAAGTGAGCAGTTTCACTAAGATTGTTAACTGAACTCAAAAAATTACAGCTGATATATTTTTTAATATTTTTGTATAAAATGCTGCATTTATTTCCAAAAGAATATCCTGCGAAACATCACAAAATGATCAATGTAAAGAAATAAGACATAGTAACAACGTATGGTAGCACAAATTGCAGATTGCTGTAGACTGTTAAAAACAAAAGAAGTGAGCTTATGGGTAAAAAGACATCCAACAAAAGCTTTTGTCTTGCGATTTACAAGCTCTCTTATTTTGCTTTGTAAAAGGGGTTCCTTGTAACCCCGAAACACCCGTCTTCAGTAATCTTTAATTGGTTTATCATACATTGTTCATACATTGTTCTTTCTTTTTTTCTTTTCAAGTTCAAATGTTTTCTTTTTTTTTTTTAACTTTGTGATCGATGGAAAGAAAAAACCCTTGAAAAATAGTTTTTTTTAAACTTAAAACCTTTATGTTACGTAACTTTGAAAAGGTTTAGCAATAAAACACTCTTAAAAACATATTTAAATTACATTCGCTCCTAAATTACGAAAATAAATGAATATTTAAGCTTTCTCTTCGTCATCCAGTATTCGGAAATAGCAATTGAAAGACATAAAGCATTAAAATAGGACATGATGGAAAGCGTAGAAAGTTGATCAGTAAATAAAACAACCATTCCAAACATTTTCTATTACACTTAAAGAGATAGTTCTGGTTAGGCCCCAAGAGAAATAGGTCGCTGTTGAAAGAAATGTACCTAAGAAGTAAGTTTCGAGCAAATTGGATCCACAAATGGCATACGTTTGGAAAAAAACGGCAAATCGAATTCTTTTTCAACTTACGTCCCTTTCTTTCGTGTTAAGAACGTCTTCTTTGTGTTTAATCAAAAGCCTGAGATTAAGATAGTTTTCAGGAAGCACAGTTAATAAATTTAGCAATTTTTGACGCGTTTGTTTAAGTGCATTTTCTTTATGAAAATAAAAAAGATCCTAAAAGAAAAGTACTCGGTAATTAAAAAAATACTTCCCCAGGTTATTATTTCTAGGAATACAGTTAGGTAAAAAAAAAACAGGGTTTTTAATATGAGGTGATACAAAATGAAAAATATGATTGCTGAACTTCAGGCTTATTGTGACAAATGGTGACGTTTATAATAACTTTCCTACGTAGTCTCCGTTGCGTTAATAAGAGTTGACCGTAAGTATTGCGTAGCATATTGAAGTATTTAACATATTTTTTGCGAAACACGTAAAAATGCACATAAATAACAATACGTTCACATTAATGTTTCATATTTCTACAGTGAAGATTTCGAACTGCCTGCGAACTTCTACATATTTTCTATAGATGGCGCTGATGCAGCGCGAATACATTTTTATGTAGGGGAATAGAAGTGCGAATATCACTGATAAAACTATATTATCTAACAGTTTACTTAATCTTACTGGATTTGATATGTCTGCATATTTTTGTCCTGCACTGCATTATATTACACCCTTAGATCCCCTGTACCTACCACAGATGTAGTTAACCAGTTGGAGGCCCTGGAGAAAGTTCAGCCTCAGTTCAAGAAGGAGGTGATTCGATGAGTATTACAGATATTTGCATGAATTTTTGCTCAATGCAAGCTTAAAATGCGGGCGTTGCACTAGAAGACTGTTTAGTTCGAAGTAAGCAAGGCTGGAATCGGTAGTTGTGTTCGAGGAAGTGATGTAACACAGTTCAAAATAGGACAAATTGTTGCCCTGCACCAAAGTGGGACAAAATGCGAACACATAGTTAAAATTAGTGGTATGGGATTGCGAACTGTTCAACGAATTATTAAAAGGTAGTAAGATGGCGGAAAAGCTACCTGTTCGCGACATCTTTGTGGTCGTAAATCCATTCTGGACGAACGTGACCGGCGTTCTCTAAAGCGATTAGTGAAGAAAAATCGCAAGAAATCGACCATTCAACTCACAGCACTCTTCAACGAGGGAATTAAAACAATTTCCAAGCACGCAATGCGACGAGAACTTCAAAAATCGGGATTAAGAAGCTTTGTTGCAATAAGGAAGCCACTTGTGAGTGCCATTAATCGAAGAAAAAGATTGCAATTTTGCAAAAGATCATAAAAATTGGACTGTTAATGATTGGGGAAAAGTCATGTGGTCCGATGACTCAAGATTTACGCTCTTTCAAAATGACGGACGCTTCAGAATTCGAAGAGAGCCACACGAAGCAATGGACCCTACATGTCTCGTTCCCACTGTGCACACTTTCAGAGGCAGTGTAGTGATCCGGGGTTGTTTCTGTTCATCTGTACTAGGCACGGTGGTTGCATTGTGCACCAACCAAATGAAGTCTGAACAGTACCTTAACATCTTGGATGATCATGTTATGCCATCTATGGACTTTTATTTTTCTGACGGTAGTGGTGTATTCCAAGACGATAACACCTGAGTACACTGGGCTACAACTGTTAAATCTTGGTTCGATGAGCACGCAGTCTGCTACGTGCCTAATACAGATGAACAGAAACAACCCCAGTTTGTTTAATGGAAGCAGATTGTTCGTTTGAAAAG
Source organism: Uloborus diversus (assembly GCF_026930045.1). NCBI lineage: Eukaryota > Metazoa > Arthropoda > Arachnida > Araneae > Uloboridae > Uloborus > Uloborus diversus. The sequence continues at coordinate 87,684,704 of NC_072732.1, read as the reverse complement.
AGGGAAGCGTAACAACCAGTGCTGCGGATTCGTAGGAAAAATGACCGACTGTGACTCCGACTCCGAGAATTTTAGAGCTTTCGACTCTGGCTCCGACTAGGGTTCATTTTCCAAGAAGTTAGCAAGACCCGGACTCCGACTCTGCTTTCACTGGCAGAGTTGCAAGCTTTGAAGGAAAATGACCGACTCCGAACTTTTGAATTTTAAACCTTCGAATCCCGACTCTGACTCCTTCACCCGAAAATCAGTCCGATTCCACTTCACGACTACGACTCAAACTGGAAACAATAGACCTAGAGACAACACACACTTTGCTATATCTTATCCATTCGAAACTCAACACTAGAATAACAGCGGTCTTTGCACATCTAGAAATACGGTGAGGTTCATTTTGACCCTCTGAGAAAAAATCTGCATAGTTCTCTACAAAATACCGCATATTTCTAAAAATTAGTTTACAGTATTTTTTTGGAATAAATACAGTTTATTTAAAGAATGCATATATTTTAAGGATATATAATGAAGTATTTTTAAAAAGTTTAAATTTCCCTTCATGTAACCAGCGTTGTTTCAGTTGCATTTCAGAATCCATGTTCTAAGAGACATTTTTGAGTTTCTGCTCTGTTTCAGCATTAGTAAAATTGTTTGCATTTCTTTTCTTCTCAAAAGGGTTAAAATGATACTTGCTCACATTTTAGGTACAACCGTTTGGTTTGGGTTTGAAAAAAATACAATTTTCCTGATAAGTTTAAATGACACAGCCCGATGGGTTAGGAAAAATTAATGAAAAGTTTAGCTTTTTGTGAAAATAGAGAAGCAGTTAGAAAAAAAAAAGTCCCGTCACCCAAATCTTCCCTACAAGTTTACACTAAGTTTTTGATCCATATCGTACCTGAAAAAATATTAGTCAATTTACAACGAAATGCTTCTGTGATAATGCATCCTACAAATAGAGTTTAACATTTGAAAAAAAAAAAAAATACACGAAATGTATCTCGAGAAACAACGTTACAAAAAACGAACTTACTCTCAATTGCTGGAAAATCTCATTTGCACAACTAAATGCCGATTGTAACGTAACTGACTCCAAAAAAGGTAATTAGTGCAATTAGAGACTTAACAAATAATTGTTAAGTACTCAATGTAAAAGCAGAGCAGCATCACCCCTTGAGAAAATGTCAAAATAAATAACTAAGCAAATAAATAAAAAGACTTACTTGTTAACTGTCTTATTATAAGTGAAAGAACGTCACAGTCCCTCAGGATCTGAATCCTATCGAATCGAAAGAAAATATCTGTTTCGTATCGCTCCCTAATTGCGTCTGTGCGTCGGGCATTAGAGGTTAGCATCTTTTTTCTTTCTCAATTCATCTAGCTTAACTAACTTCGATGCTCTGAAGAATCCGTATGAAAATAATTGCTATTACATTCATATAAGTAACTAATACTCAAGTTACCTAATTTTTTTAGATTTATTTGTTTTATTTTATTAGAAAAAAAATGTTTTCGCATAAGAAAGATTGAACTTTTAACTAAAAATAAAAACGAATAAATATAAAATGAAAGTGAAATTTGAATTTAAAAGCTTTTTCTTTTTTTCCCTTTTTTTTGAAACGCATTGATTTTTACTCGCATTGATTCCATATTTCTTACAAAGCGTAGAATTTTTATGAATTGAATTGCAATTTTGTTTTTCCTGTTACAAAAATTGTATTAAGCATTTAAAATATTTTTTTTCATAAGCTAAAACGTCTCGTTTTAGTAAAATAAACTCGAAGTGTAATTTTGATATTTAAAACGGCAGAGAACTTGACTTGATAAGCTAAGTAACCGGAGAAAAGATAATTATTGTTCATTGCTTGTCCGATCATTAAAATGCAAAAATGTAAATGTTCTCTTAGTTTTAAAAGAGTATCTAAGATTGCCTCAAGCAAGGTTATAGCAGCAATATTTCTTAGAAACATCTTCTACTCATTGTTATTTTTTTCATTATTCTCTCCTTAAGAAAAGAATTTGTTTCCTAAACTTTTTTCGAAAATAATAAAATAGTTAAATTTAAAGTAAAAAAGTTTTCTTTTTTGCAACAAATACGTATAAGGAAAAATACTTGCACGAAATCTTCATTATTTTTTGATATCTTGTGTTGGTGGTTATAATAATTGAATCTAACTTAAAATCTGTTGCCCATCATAGTGTTATAAAAAGAAATCGGTGTTCAATTAACAGAAGAACACTCTCAGTGAAATTTCAGCTTAATTATTTCTTACATCAAATTTCAGCTTATTTGCAGCTGAAATTTGAAGTATCTCTTTGTTATGGCTATGGTTTATGCACATTATATGAGGCAGTGAGAGGCAAAGGGATGCAAGTGGACATTTTCAAATTTTGAGTAAAACGCGTTTTAAGATAAAGTGCTAGGTAGGTTTCATTGAAAAGTTTCTCTAAATCAGGCTGTATAACAACACTTACCAGGGCTACTAGTACTATCTCTTGTCCCAAGACAGAGGAGAGGCTCAACTACCATTTGCACTGGTTATTTCCAAATTTTAAATTTTGCCACTCACATCAATTTGCTTCTCACTGCCTCATATTATGTTCCTTAAGCAATTTCTAATAAAATTTTATGTTGAGAAGTTGTTTATAAAATACAAGTAATTATAGAATAAATATTATTTTTGCAAAAATGCAAAAAATATTTTAGAGCATTCCTTATCTGTACAACTGTACCAACTATACATTATGTGTACCAACCTTAAACAGTAAAATCCTGAGTATGAAAATATTTTTCTTGTTAAAAAAAAGTAAGGCGCGTACGCCAAATGAGGCCGACTTAAGGTTCAGTACCTAATAAACCGTTCTTTTACGAATCAATTGACTGTAATTTCAAAAAAATCCTCAAATGACCTATAAAAAATAAGAAAACGAAAATCATTCCGTCTAAAATCTGAAGTTTAAATGTTTGTGAGTATTTTTTCAAAAAAAAGAAAAAGGAATGGAACTTATTAGAAACACCAGTTTGCAATTAAGCCAACTGTTAAAATGCCAAAATCTTTACTAATATTATAAAGAGAGAGGACGAATTATTGTGTGTTTATATGTTCGAGGTAATCTCCGGAACCACTGCACCTATTTGAAAAATTCTTTCACTGTATGAAAGGTGCCTTCTCACTGAGTAACATAGGCTATAATTTGAAAAAATCTGATAAATAGTTCTTTTTTTATTCCAATTTAGGCCCAAATTTGACGTTAATTGCCTATTATTGGCTATTAAAGGAATGAAAAATTACTTGCAAATATTAATATTATATATCGTTGGAAAGGGTAGAATTTTCCGCGTTCTAAGCAATTTGTTTCGATGCTCAACTTCATTTCAACGGGAGTAATTTGCGTTTTTAGCTCAAACTTTTTTAGGCTTAGCTGCAATTTAGGCACTACTTTCTTCATTAAATCTATCAATTAAAAGTGAAGAAATTGTCCCACAGTTTTCATTTTGACACCACTGAAAAAAGCGACCGTTTTTACTCCAGAAATATCTCGACCTGTGGTCGAAAAAATTAGCTTCTATCTTGAAAGGAAAAAAAGTTACAAGCGTTTTTAAATCAATTTCGAAACATGTCATTTTGATTCAGGTTGTCGACTATTTTATTTTCACGTTTTCACGGTTACGCTTTTCGAATCCATTGTTTATTTTTCCTCAGTTTGCATTTAATACCTTAAACTTATTTTATTTCATGTTTCCATGGTTACGCTTCCAAAATCCATCTTTCGCATTTTAATTTCTTAAAAGTATTTTAATATCTGTCGTCAATGTTTGGAATGGTAATTTTGCATGGTGTTTTTTTTTTCTTTTATTTAAGCCTGATTGCTGAATATATGTCACTCGACACAATTTTTATTCTCAAAGTAGACCAAGCAATTCCGAGAAACGCAGCTCTTAATATATAAAGATTTGAAATCTACTGTTAATGCGATCATATACCTTTTTGTTTGTTTGGCGAAACATTTATTATTTCCAAAGAAAAAACATTCGCTTCACTCGCAAAAGGACTGGGTTCCGGTAGCGTGGTCGCTTGGCGCGTTAGGCGCTGAGCAGTTCAGTCTCGGATTATTGTTTTAAGGCAACCGTTAATGAAATTCATTGTTTTGGCGATTTGTTTTGAAATAAAAGAAACTTTTGATTTGTTTTTATCCGAGTGAAATGTACGAAATTTTCTTTTTTTCTGACATTGGTTTTTGAATGGCCCACGGCATGTTTTTTTTTTTTTTTCTTTCGTTAGTTGGATGGATTATGATAGCGTGGTTGCTGGGCAAGTTTGGCGATAGACAATAGAGCTATGGAATTATTTTTACATTTGAAAGGTATTATTTGATTTTTTTTTTGTTTATTTAGCGAAATATTGTAAATTGCAGTAAAAACCGCTTCAGTCGCTAAATAGAGTTTTAAAGCAAATGTAAATCTAATTTAATCATTTGACGAAATTTTTAAATTCCAAAGAAACTTAATTTTTTTTTGAAAAGGTGAGTAAGCATTTTATACAAAGAAAAACGATCATTTCACATCAGAGGGGGCGTCAATTTTTTTTATTCAAAGGACCTCATTCAATTTTTAGCACGGGCATTGCTGTGCGGATACTGCTAGTGTCATATAAAACTACAAAAAAAATGCTGTCAATACAAAAACAAAGTAAACCATATTAGATAAAACAAAAAGCAAAATGAAAAGTTTCATACTTACTTCAATGGTAGGAAGAACGATCAATCCTCACATTTGGGGCACTGATCAGTCTTTATTTGTTTTTGACCGCTTCTGCGCACAGTTCGTGTACGTATGTGCAGCATAACATCATATCCTACACCAGATCCTATGATATCTTAAGGACACCAGAGTCTTAATAACGCCAATCATAGCCTAATTCGGTATGTTTTCTGTTCTACGGTTTTAAAATCGTAAGAATCTTGATGGTACATAGTCAATTTCTTCTAATCGAATTCGTCAACTACATTAATGGCGCTTTCAAGAACAATTACTAGCTCTTTCATACTAGAAAACTACAGTGAACTGAAAAAAAACAAAACAAAAAATATTGTAAAATAAGGTTTGACATTTTCGACATGACTAGTTTGTAATAACTGTTGCAACACTTTTTCCTGTTGGTAACAAACTGCCTGTGTATAACGTTTTATTATAAGTAAGGTTGTCTGATGACGATAAAATCACGATCTAGTTAATTTTTGCTATCCTACAAAGAAACATTTGGGTTCGGCCGTATTGATCTATAAGTTCTTATTTGGCGGCATTATCTTATTATTATTTTTTTTTTGGTACAGGGATTTGTTTGCTAAAAACAACCACGTACAGAAACACACATCTATGTTCACGATATTTTTGTATTTTTCAAATCTCCCTTAATAATTTGAGCGTTTTTTTACGGAAAAGCCTACTTATTGTTTCTATTAATCTTATTGTTTTTAAATCTTCAAAAATATAAAGGGAGCTTTTTTTTTAGAGGTATAGAACTTTAAGTTGGCAACACTGTTTGATATGTGTGCCATTTTGATAGCTGTTGCTTGTTTTGTGTTCAGTTCGGTTTTCCATTTCATCATGAATAGACCACAAAGAGCCACACAGCGCTACATGCCACACAGCGCACGTCACAATTGATTTATTGAAAGAAACGTTCGGTGAACGAATAATTTCGCGCAATGGACCCGTGAATTGACCTGCAAGATCATGCGATTTAACACTGCTTGGCTACTTTTTGTGGGGCTATGTGAAGTCTCAGGTCTGAACCAATAAGCCATAGACGATTGACGCCTTGGACGAGAACATTCGCCACATATCACACACATACGACCCTCATTGCTGAAAAAAGTAATAGAAAATTGAACTTCTCGATTAGACTTTCTCCAAACCAGTCGAAGTGGCCATATGCCAGAAATCATATTTAAAAAAATGGCAAAGAATCATTTTTCGAATAAAGCATTCATGGTAATTAACAACATTTAACTGTGTTTTATTTGAACCTAAAGTTCTCTACCTCTAAAAAAACACCCTTTACAAATTATGTATTATTCTCCACGCAGCACCTGAGTGTACAGCATACACTCATTTCAAGCGGCACGATATCATTTTTAATAAAATTTCTTAAATAAATTACCGTACCTTAGTAAGGTTAAACAAAATTTTAAGAAAAAACGAATCCATCACATCTATATATTTCTAATACAAAAAACTTTAAAAATGCATTTTTATGTAGTACTCATATTTACTTATACTTTACTGCTACTCGTGTTACTTATCGTGTTGCTACTACTTACTTCTATCATTTTTTCTGGAAAGAAATAAAATCATTAACACGCATCGTTAAGCAATTGGAATGCTTACGCACTAACGAAAATGCTTTGTAACCACAATACCGGCATGGGAGCATAAAAAAAAAATCCTCTTTTGGCAAATGAATAAAGTTTTCAGTGTGCTTAAAAAATTCTATGAGAAATGTTTTTGTTTTTTTTTTTCGAAATCAATTGTAGTTCTTTGGTAAAAATTTTAATTATTTTTCTTTTTTATAAATCTATACTTAAGCACAAATGACACTACTTAAAAAGATTAGTAAGTTTCAAAATTCAAACTAGCCGGAGAAGTGTGAGTATCCTTAAAAATATGACTCGCTTCAATGGTAGTAAAGTAGTTTTTAATTAAGCTTCATTAACTAAGCAATTCATTTTAATTAAATAAAATAATGGTAATTATGAAAAATGTTACAGGGTTTTTTGCAGCTCGTAAAATTAGCGATGAACTGTCATCAGTTTTGACATATCTTTAGTATTAAAATATCTTATTCAGGAAGCAACTGGAACAGTTTAAAGCCTCACTAATTAAGTTTGACTTCTAAGAAAAAAGGGTGCATCATTAATCATTTACTTCACTATAAGACTCCGTTAAAGATACAAAGTATAATGATAATATTGTAAATGATTAATTCGAACCTAACTTCTACTCTCATTTAAAAAATGAACAATATTACTGTGAAAAGTAATAACATTTTTCTCTCTTTGGTTGCAATTAATAAAAAGTAAAAAAAAAACAAATAAACACCGAAAATTGGTGATGTTAAAAAAAAAGAATTATGTTACAAAACATGCAAAGACCGTTATGTGAATAAATTATTCGCATTATATAACTTGTTTCGTAAAATGTTTAATACATTTCAAAATTTTAGCTACGCAAATAGCGACATTGAAAAAAAAAAAAAAAAAATTACTGACTGTCTGACCACCGTATACCAATGAGATGGAAAGGCAAGCATCCGGTTTACAGGCGAAAATGGACAAATCTGATAGCTTTCAGAGATGCCAGCTTTTACAGTTGTTTGTTATCTTCCAAATTAAGCAGAATCGCATTGAAATGAACCTAAACACAAGAATCGAAATTTTTCTCTTCCTGTTTTTCGAAACGCTATACCGCGGAAAACTTGCCTATGGGGTAGTTAAGTAAAATGCACATTAAACAAAGAAAGAAAAAAATGAGCTCTCAGCTAGCACATTGTACTTGAAATTTCGATTTTTTTCGAAAATCAAGTCATTTTACCATTATTTTCAAATTACTCAGCCAATAATATTTGAAACTGCTATAGTGAAAATCCTTCAATAAAATAGTTAAAAAAACACGAAGAAAAGTAAACTGGTCGAAGCCGCAAATTAGCTATTGGTACCTCAAATAGCTAATTTGCGGTAGCGCAAAAAGTTCTAAAATTGGTAAATTATTGCATTTAGGGTGCATACTAACACTTTAAGGAAAGCTTTAGTCAAGTATGCTGAGAGTTGTGTTAAAAGTCTATTACTTTATTTACTTCACATTACAATTAGTTGTAGTAGAATGACTTTATAAATGATAAAAATAAAAGATTTAATTAATGTTTACTTTTTATTATAATAACATTATTACTAAAAGTAGTAAAAAAATAGAGATAAAAGAATTGCGTTGCAAAAAGTTACCGGAAGGTATCGTTTAAACGTGATAAAGAAAAAGAAAGTTGAAGAATTTAAGATGAAAGCACTACTTCTGTTTGACATTGCCTCATGTTAGTGCAAAACTTCTTTAATAACATTTCTTTATTTTGAAATTCGCAAGCATGTAAGAGTTGAGGATGAAAGATGCTAATATTTTATGTTCCTCCGAAGGGGTTTCCAAACTTACGTACAGTTTCAAAATTCTGCTAGTTGTTGTCGGCCATGGTTAGTGGGAAAACGAGTCCACAAGGCAGATGCATGACTTTATAGCAGAACTAATGTCTAGCAGGTACTGTTGATCTTTGATTAAAGTATTGGAATCAATATACAGGGTGTTCCGTTTTAACCTGCAAGACCTTTATTTTCGCAATCGTCAGTCCTAGATGTGTACTTCGAATTTCAAAAATGTCCAAAATCAGATGCAGAGTTAAGATATTGAAAATTTGAAGTGAAGAAAAAAATAATTAAAAATACAAAATTAACTTTTTATACGGATCTCAGGTCCCCTAACTAATATTTTGAGAATGATCTCTATTAAATACTATTACTGACACAAAAAATTTGACAATTGTGCGATCAAAACTCAAGGAGATATTCCATTTCTACTTTTTAAGGGACCATACAGAAGATGAGATTGGAACTTATCGCCCTTTCAGAAGAATGACTGGTCGTCAAAGTAAGAAAAACAAGGTATTTATATTTTTCATAATATAAATACCTTCATTACTACCATTCATACTACCATTTTCATTGCTACTTGAAAATAAATGCAAATGCTATGCCGTGATACACAAAAACACACTACAAAATCTCGAACAATATAATAAACCAAGCTCTATGCAAACATATCATTTTAAACCATAGACTAATAATAAGAGTAGACCGAGCTTTTTCATTCTTGCTGATGAAGAAAATTGGTTCATAGATGTATCACGTGACTAGTGGAAGGGCTTGGCGAAAACTTTGGCAGCATGGTTGCTAGATGGCAGCATTATCTATAGTTTGACACTCGACATGTATTTTAAGACAATGTGTCTTCATTAAAAAAAAATTTCCAAGTGCAGAGATTGAACAGTTTTTTTTTTTCGTTATGTATCATTTTGACACTAGTAATAGTTTTTGGTCACAGTTTTCAGTAACTTTTATTTAATTCGGAACTACTACGTCAGCGTTGGCGTAAACGTAATGGCGTAAGGATCATTCCGTGTCAAGTGATCCAAAGTTTTTTCCCTCACCTTTTTGTATTTCTTTGAAATTTGGCTCATCGATTGTACCCTTTGAGGTAATCAAAAGTCCAAATTTTTAGATTTTTATCTCTATTATTTTTTTATTTATGACACTTTGATTTTTCGAAAAACCCGCTTTTTTTCATGGATGCTTGAACATAAAATGGACGATAACTCAGCACCAAATATAGATAGAAAGATTTGGTAAAAAGCATTTTAAAGTACATTAGTTGCTGTTTAATGGGATATGCAACATGACTAATTTCAAAAAAATTTTAATTTAAAAAAAAATGAAATTTAAATTTTAAATTTATATTTCTCAGAAAAGGTAAAATGAATTTTTTAAAAAAAATTCTCAAAAATTTGTGTGTATTTTATCTTTATTTGTGCAAATTTTCAAGTTGGGATCTCAATGGGATCATATTTTTATGAATTTTTAAATAAAATTTGACTTATGAAATAATGACATTTTTCAGATTCTAACTAGTTAAATATGGGGTTCTTTTACTGGGGATGGTCTAGTAAGTAGTAATTGATCATAACTATGCTTGAAATGAACTGACATGACTTTGTAGATTAGTACCCCCCCCCCCCCCCTCTCCGCCACACAACCACTTTTTATCTTTTTTTTTTTTTCAAAACTGTATTTAAAAAAAAGCCGGCACGTAAGAGTTATAACCATAATAAACTGGGACGCACGCTGCTAAACATCAGTAGTGACTAAAACTTATAAATGGGGGGGGGGGGGGTCATAAAAAATAAAAGTCAGAAAAACTGAACTCATTTGCAGCTTTTTTTTCTTTCGGAAAGTGAGACGGTAGGGGGAGGGGGGCAATCTGGAATGAAACATAACAACATGGAAGGTCATGCTCAAATTAGCAAAATTTGTTTGATATATAACTGCTTTTAATATATGTATAAATAGATCTCGCTGCATTGCTCTCGTTTACAAGTGAAATTAAAAGAAAACTAGCATTAAAGAAAAGAAAAAACAGCTGCACTCCAAATGTTGTTGAAAGACAGTTTTATGTGGACAGACATATGACCTGATACTTAGATTCATTTTTAGTTTGGTGTAAAAAGAATGAAACAACACGGGGGGAAACACTCCTATTTTGCTGTGATCTTGGGGGAAAACTATTTCTTTTCTCCATCCAAATTTGAAAGTTGGTGCAGAGGTAAGGGACGAAATGAATCATAACTTTCCTTATCAGATAGTGAAATAATCAAGTACACTTTGTGAAGTTCGGACTGAAAAAGAAACACTTGGTCTGAAAAAAAAAAGCATCAGGTGAAGCGTGATACTAGTATACTGTTAATCGTATGTGTGAGTGAATGTGAGGGGGGGGGGGTAATGTACTTTGTCTTGCTTTAAAAAAGAACATTTACCAACTTTTAATATGTTTTCTATTCATTTTGTTTTATTCTATTTATTTATTTATTTTTTACATTTTAAAAATAGTTTTGGAAAAAAATAATAAAAGTGGTGGCCCGGGGGAAGGGGTCTTTTTCTTACTTTAAAGAAGAATATTTACCAATTTTTAATAAGTTTACTATTCATTTTGGTTTTTTATTCATTTATTTATTTTTTACATTTTGAAAATAGTTTTGAAAAAAAATAAAATAAATAAAATAAATAAAAGTGGTGGTGCGGGGGGGGGGGGGTGCTTGCCAATTTACAAATTCACGTCAGCTCATTTCAAGCATAGTTATGATCAATTACTACTTACTAGACCATCCCCAGTGAGAGAACTCCATATTTAACTAGTTGGAATCTGAAAAATGTCATGATTTCATAAGTCAAATTTTATTTAAAAATTCATAAAAATATGATCCCATTGAGATCCCAACTTGAAACTTTGAACAAATAAAAATAAAATACACACAAATTTTTGAGAATTTTTTTAAAAAAATTCATTATACCTTTTTTGAGAAATTTAAATTTAAAATTTAAATTTCATTTTTTAAAAATTAAATTTTTTTGAAATTAGTCATGTTGCATATCCCATTAAACAGCAACTAATGTACTTTAAAATGCTTTTTACCAAATCTTTCTATCTATATTTGATGCTGAGTTATCGTCCCTTTTATGTTCAAGCATCCATGAAAAAAAGCGGGTTTTTCGAAAAATCAAAGTGTCATAAATAAAAAAATAATAGAGATAAAAATCTAAAAATTTTGATTTTTGATTACCTCAAAGGGTACAATCGATGAGCCAAATTTCAAAGAAATACAAAAGGGTGAGGGAAAAAATTTCCCAAATTTTGGATCACTTGACATGGAATGACCCGTAAACGTTTTGCGTTAAGGCAAAAATGTACTAATCGGTATCTTAAATTGAAATTGTAGGTAAAAATCTTACCGTTTGCCGATTCTTTTTGGGCGCTTGAATATTTAATTGCTTAGAGAGTTATTGAAATTGACTAAAGAAAATGCACAATACTTTCTAAACGAAAAACTCACTATATTAACAAAATATTTACAACTTAGAATAACAAATTTACAAATCGGACTCCATAAAAGATCATTCTTCCGTGTTAAATCAATTTTTATTTATTTTATTTCGATCGTCTGCTACGATCAACGCCCGCTGTTGCTAGGATATCCACTAGTCACATGGTTTGGTTTATGAGCAGCAAAAGGGTTGCCATAGCTCGGTCTATTCTTATTATTAGTCTATGTTTTAAACACTTGTTAATTTCCTATATTTTCCCCGAACAGGTGTTATTGACGGCGAGTGAAAAGTGGACTAAGTCATAAAACGCTGCGTTTCATATCTCGGTGGATATTGGTCGTAGTAATTTCAAACTTTTTTTGCTACAATCATTTTTTATTGGAGATTATTTCCCTAAAGATAAGTTAGGGGACCTGGGGCAGTATAAAAAGTAAAATTTTGTATTTTTGGACTTATTTTTATTTTCACTTCAAACTTTCAATATCTTAACCCTGCATCTGATTTTGAAAATTTTTGCAATTGGAAGTATACATCTAGGACTTACGGTTGCGAAAAAAAAGGTCTTGCAGGTTAAAACGGAACACCCTGTATGTTAATTGAAATCAGTATCTTCAAAATAAACACTTTCAAAATCTCTTATTGGAAGCTTATATCACTTACTAAGCTGGGTGCTTATTGGCCCACTAAATGAAAACGCCCTAGTCGTTTCAGCGTCTAGAGATTGCAATTAAATGCCGGAATGATAGCTAGTGTAAAACTTCCCACTACAGAGCTCTTTTAACTTGTTCTTCTGTCTCCATCCCGTGATAGGAATGGTACAGTCACATCTCAATGCATCAAGTTCGTCCAAATAAAAACCACATTCAGTCAAACGAAAGATAATGCTATTAGCGATGCTTTGAGCAGAACCACTTGAGGGTGTAACGTGGTCAACATTAAAAGTTCCGAAATATCGTATTTATTTAATAATGTTCTTATTTTATGGTTCTTCGAAAATCTGTTGGTTGACATACTCAAATAGAAGGGTTTTAAACTTTCTTCCATCAAAATAAAATAATTGTTTGGGGTTGCGTTCTTCCATGCTTTGTTTATGAAGTTCTTTACATTTAGCTTATTTTTTTTCTCTTCTAATTTTCGTTTGGTTAACAACATAGGAGTGGTCTTCATTAGTTACGAAATCAACATCTTTCTTGTGGCAACAGTAGCCGCTGCTCGGTCCGAAATTAAGAAGCGATTACAGGTTAGTGTAGTATTTTCCAGTTTTATACGCATCTGCCAAAGTGACTTAGTTCCAGCGTTCGCTCAGATTCTTCACAGATTTATCTATTTCATTGTCAACTTCTTCGGCCGAACTAATTTTTCTTTAACATTAACATCTCTGGTTTAACCTTTTCCTACATTTCTTTGAAATTAGATGAATTTCAGCTGAAGTGTAGCGATTTTTTTTTGCTTTATCGCAGTCACAAGAAATTAACATTGAACACTAACATTTTTCAGGAACCTTTTGACAGCTACAGGAGTATGTCATTTTGCACTTACATGAGACCATGTCAAACAATTCTTCAACTTTCATTTAAAATATTTCTTTTTCTTTATCACGTTTAAACGATTTCAATACCTTACGGTAAAGTTTTGCAATTCAATTCTTTTTCCATTTTTTTAAACTATTTTCAGTAAAAATGTTATTATAATAAAAAGTGAACATTAATTTGTTACTTAATTTTTATCATTTATACGGTCATTCTATTACAATTAATTGTACTGTGAAGTAAATGAAGTCTTTTAACACAACTCTCCGCATACTTGACTACACCTTTCCTTAAGGTGTTAGTAAGCACCTTAAATGCAATAATTTACCAATATTAGAATCTTTTGCGCTACCTCAGACTGAAAGCTTTTAACAGGTTTACATTTTTTTTTTCGTGTTTTTTAACTATTTTATTAAAGGAGCACTATAGCAGTTTCAAATATTATTGCGGAAAAAAATTGTAAAATGACTTGATTTTTGAAAAAAATCGGAATTTCAATTACAATGCGCTAGCTGGAGACTCATTTTTTTCCTTTTTTAGCCTACTTTCCCAGTAAAAATCAGAAAAAGAAGAAAAAAGCATGAAAGAAGGCTTAATTCATCTTAAAAATATCGCGAAAAACAAAAAACAAAAAAAAGTCAAAAATAAATAAAATAATTAAATAAATATCGAAATATTAAAAATTGGAAAGTAGGGTATTGAGATGGGGGAAAAATTTCTGTCGGTATGTCTGTCGGTCTATCTGTCTGTCCCCCCCCCCCTAATAACTTTTGAATGAATAGTCTGATTCGAACAAACTTTTTTTTGTTCGAAAGATCTCGGCGAGGACACCTCATTCCCATATTTCACTTTTTGATTTGAACTATTTTTTGTTCAATTTTGAACAGTTCAAAAGAACTTAAGATTAGCGCCTAACTTAACATTAGCGCCTACGGGGAAATTGAAGGCAATTCCGAACTGTGAGGCGAATTTGCTTCAAATAAACTTTGTAGGAAAAAGCTTTTGATAAAAAACTTGTATATAAAATATCTTTTTGATTTGAACAATTTCCCGTTCAATTTTGAACAGTTCAAATCCCTTAACATTAGCGCCTACGGGGAAACTGAAAGTCAATGTAGATTCCGTACTTGAAGGCGGATTTACTTCAAACAAACTTTGTTGGAAATAGCTCTTGAAGCCAAACTCCAGACTCCGACTCCGAGAATTTAGGGGCACCTGACTCCAACTCCGACTCCTGTGCCCGGCAATTGATCGGACTCCGACTCCCCGACTTCGACTCTGACTTCGTAGCTTTGGCAAAAATTTTTACACGAAGGACAAATGACTGAGTCTGATTCTCGGATATTCGACTTCGACTCCTTTATCTTAAAATGAGATTGACTCCGACTCCGACTCCGCAGCTAAGGTTTTAACTGCGAAATGATTATTGTTGATATGACTTTTTTTTATTTTCACGCTAAAGTATTAATTTAGGTATTTAGTTTTCGGGGAATAAACTCGAAGTCATTTATGTTTTTACATGAAGATATGCGCAGACGATTATTATTCTTTTCTTTTTCTTTTTTTTTTTTTGACAATGAAAAGTATTTCTTTAAGATGACATTTTATTGCTTTTATTTATTTGGGTAAGTGCATTAATTCATTAAAAAAATATTTTTGGCAACAGGGAAAAAGAAACGATTTTTTCTGATGGAAAAAAGTGTATTAGCTGCTTTGTTTAAAAGGTGCTGCTATTTTATTTGTTCGTTTTTTTTTTAATTTAATTTTATTATTTTTTTCTTTTTTTGCGCATCTAATTTTTTTTTTTTTAGATGAGTGAAGAATATTTTTTCCTAGAAATTGGCTTAAAATATTTAAAAAATATGTTTGAAACAATTTGCGATTTTAGCTATTTTTGAAAATATTGATCAGGTACTAGAAAGTAGTATGGGTATACGGGAAAGTAGGCTCGTATAGTTCTAGACAGAACTTCTTGTTTAATGTGCATTTTACTTACCTTCCCCATAGGCAAGTTTTCCGCGGTCTAGCGTTTTGAAAAAGGAAAAAAAAAAGGTTTTTTTTCTACCCACCCTAATATCTATGTCAGGATGAAATCTTTAGCTAGTTGTGTTGAGTTTAACAAAACTTATACCTTGAATTCATGCTTAGAAAATCTTTAGTTCTGAAACTCATGCATGTGTGGAACAAAATGTGATCCATTTTTTAAAAGATTTTAAAGCATGTTTTATAAAATGTAAAGAAGAAACTGCATTTTGAAGGAAAGAATCTGCCCCGATGCATCAAAGTCAGTGAAATTCTATCTATAAACATCAAAATGCCAGCTAAACCTTTTTTCGGTAAAGTGATGTGATATTTTCTTCACACGTTTCCTTACTGAAAGCTCCTTTTTTAGGCCATAAAGTGTAGAAAAAACATAAACGCTTTGTCTCATTTTATTTCTTTTCGCAGAGCTATTAAATATCAAATAAGTAAATTAGGAAGACATTGAACCAAACAAATAAGCAAATAAATATTACGCTTAAATATTTTTCTGAATCTATGAAAGTTCCTCTTATAATCTCAATCTGAGTTTTTTCGTAGTATTAAACAGGCAATCAAAGAATTTCAATAATACTTCGTGACTGGTAATAAAGTTTTGTAAAACTTGTTTAAATAATTTCATTACCAATCACAGTAATTGTTTAAGCATTATTTGTTGTGTACGTGAAATTATGTTTAGGATTATCGCTAAACATAAAAGATTTCATGTGACACATCTAAAGTAAATTTCCTTTACGTATTTCTTACACCAAAGTTTTATAAAACAAAATTAAATCTCTAACTGTTATTAATGGATACAATGCTTATGTAAACAAACCAATAAAAAAAACTGCATGTTTTTTATGCAACACATTATTGATAATCTAAGTGGCAGTTTTATAGTTAAAAATAATTTGGACATTATTTTTAAAAAAGAATGCTAATGATGATAAGATATGCTCAATTTCTGTTTGTTTATAAATATATATTTAACACAATTGATATTGAAGATCTAGACAGGGTATTTGGCATGATCTATGGGGAATTTTTTCTATATAATGATATTACACGAACCAAATTTAGCCGCAATAAGTTTACAGGTTTGGAAAAATCTACCCTTCTCTTTCTTTTTACTTCCTTTTTCAAAAAAGGAAGTATTGTATTCGCGAAAAAAAATTTCATTAAAAAATCGACCTTAATTTCCATTTCACTCACCCCCGAATGAATATTGAGTTTTTTTTTTTTTCCTACTTGACCACACGTGGATAAGTGCCTAAGAACGTATAGACACGCGAAATATCCACAATGATGATTCCCGAGTTAATTACGACAAATTTTCTCGTGACGTCTGTATGTACGTATGTATGTGCGTATATGCCTATGTGCGTATGTATGTCGCATAACTCAATAATGGTAAGTCCTAGAAAGTTGAAATTTGGTACGTAGACTCCTAGCGGGGTCTAGTTGTGCACCTCCCTTCTTTGTTGCATTCGGGTGTTTCTAAAGGGGTTTTTTGCCTCTTTTTGGGGGGAAATCATTGTAAATTTTGATGTAAACTCAAGTGGTTTTATAATTTGGCAGACACTTGGCGATATATCGTCAGTCTTTTGGTCACAAAGTTTTGTCGCCAACTTGGCAACAAATTTGGCGATTTTTTTTAAATCTGTTTCAATTTTGCTACTGTTGGTGATGGTTGGTGGTGTTGGCCCAAAAGCTAGGGCAAAAAACTCAAGTCGCGTGACTCAATAACGACGAATGGTTGACACGTTTTGCGTGAAACTGGCGCAGGAAACCTAATTTCTTTCAATGTGTTTCTTAAAAATCTATCACTTGTATTGGGGGTCTTCCCAGCACGAACGAAAGTCTTCATTCCCTCCATTTTATCTCTTCTCAATGGGTACAATTGAACAAATATCTTGCTAATTTAGTCTTTTTATGCCAAGCAGGGATTAGGGGACCCACACAAACATTGGTGAACAGGTGGAACTTATTAGGAGTATGCTATTATTTAGGATTTTGCGCCAAAAGCATTACAGGAGTGGCGTTCTTTGATAATTTTGAAAGATACATCAAGCATATAAAAATTGGAGTTTTGAACGTTTCAGGGTAAAAAACTAGCATTACTGTTTAAAACTTGCTTACTGTATACAGATTTTCTATATTGCCTATTAGTTAAACTACATATCAACCACAAATAATGTTGTTTATAATGAAGATTACTTTCAAATACTTTGCATGAATCTTGTTTTAGTGTTCGTAGTTGTCTCATAATAGCAAATAACAAAATAATTGTTAAGAAATTCGATCTGGAAGCAATTAAAACGCACGTGTGTTTTATACACCAAATTTCATTTTTGTTTCATTACTATAGTTATCAGGAGCTGGCTGCACAAAAAAAGTGATCATAAGGTACATTAAAAAAATGTTGTTTGAAGAGAAAGTACATAAAGACAAGTATTTATCGCCCGGTCTGCCAGGGTGGGCAAGGGATTGGGCGGGCTGGCAGGTGGTTAAAGAAAGAAAATTTTCTGCACAAAAACTACCAGTTTCGGATATAAACTGCACTTTTTTTTGAAACTAACACCTCAAATTTTTAAAATATTTTCAGAATACTTTAGATGTAAATCTGCAGATTTTTTGAAAAAAACTCAGCACATTTGCCATTTTCTGATTAAAACTCGGCTTTTTCGCAAAAAAAAAAAAAAAAAAAAAAAAAAAAAAAAAAAAAAATGATGCTGATGCGATGACATTAGTTACATTGATGTATTTATTCACATACATGTATTTTAACTACAGTCATGTCCTGAGATAAAACTATTTACACGTATATGGGCCAGTTTTTTTCTGCACATCAGGCACACATAACAATATAACACATAACATGTGTTACAATATTGCACGTAACAACAACCTAACATGTGCGTAAAACTGGCCGAAATACGTGTAAATACATTTATTTCATGACATAAACGTAATTAAAATGCATGTATGTAAATACATGACTGTAACTATTGTAATCGTATATTAGCATCACTTTTCGTTTCGTGCGAAAAAAACCTAGTTTGATCAAGAAGAAAGCGAATGGGCCGAGTTTTCTTCAGAAAATCTTCAGATTTAGAAATAAAGAAATCATAAAGACTTCTGAAGATTTTTTAAAGATTTGAGGCGTTACTTTAAAAAAAAGAAAAAAGTGCAACTTTTATGCTGAAACCTGCAGTTTTTGAGCAAGAAAATTAGTGTTCTTTGACCAACCGCCACCCATCACGGTCCCTTGCCCGACCTGTCAGACCGGGGAACAAATATTTGTCTATGCATGTATTTTTTTTAATTTTTTTGCGGAAATCTTTAATGTACCTTATGTTTCCTTTTTTTATGTAGTCAGCTCTTGATCTAAGTGGGAAAAGGTGCATTATACTGCGCAGTTAAAAAAAATATTTTGGTTGCGATAACACTTGTTTTTTTCTGAAAATGAAACGAATCATCTGAGAGAAATTCTGTACTTAAATTCCAAAGTTGAATTTTATTACTACATAATATGCTGATTCACATGAAACTATGTAGAAATCCAAAGGGATTTTTGGTTAATTAAAGTATCCATGTGATATTCATGCAGTCTTTTGGGACAAACAAGCTTATCAGGCTAATCTTTCTCTCCTAATTATATCCATAATGAAGGAGACAATACGATAGATATCACATATGACTTAGGTTAAAGCTTATCCTATTTCCACTGTCTTATCTCTAAAAGGAAAAAATACAAAAGAAAAAAAAGGTTTTTTTTTTCCAGACATGTATCAATGATCGTGGATCTTTACATATGAATTATATTAAATGCTGTTTGAAATCGTAATTTCAATTTAGTATTATCTATTTGGATTTTTATGGGAGGAGATCGATTTTTGAGTGAAACTTTTTTCGCGGATACAATACTTCCTTTTTTGTAAAATGAAGTAGAAAAAACACATGCACTGTTAAACTTCGATGTTTTGTAAAATTTTAAAAATAATTATATTTAAAACTAGAACTCTTATCCTTTAGCTTTTACTTTTCTTTGAGATGTAAGCATCAATAAAACTGTTTATTTATTAAATCTCGTTTCTTCTTTTAAAATTGCGAGTACTTTAAAACAGATAAAGAAAGTTTTATTAAAATTTCATAGATCTTTCATGGGTAACTAAAGTGAACGAGACAAAATCCCACCCACTTAAAATTTTCTTCCCCGAAATGGTTTCCTTTTGTTAACTGCCTCTCTTTGTTGTCTGGTTTTCCAGACGCATCTTCGTCTAATATCCTGTACGAAATATTGCAGCAAAGATCTTGTGCAAGTTCATTAGAGGCATTTCAAAACGCTTCAATTTATTTTTTCCTTTAAATAACATCCAATTAACGGAGAACTTTCAAATCCGAGTAAAGTAATGGCTTGAGTAATAAACGTGCGTAATAGGGATGGATTTATTTTGTTTTATGTTTAGTGAGCTAAAAATTTACCAGTTAGCACGAGAAAAACAAGTTTTTTTCCCTGATATATCTCAATTGCTTTGGTTGTACTAATAATAAAATCAAATACATGCAAAACCGCAGTTTGTTTGAGCTGAGGGTAAATAAGCATTGAAAAAGTAATGGAATACTTAACACGTTTTTTTAACGTTAAACATGTGTGTCGTTTATGACTTTTCTTGAGGTGAAACTTACAAAATATGTGTGACATGCAATACATCAGACAGTCCAGTCATCACATCCAGATATTTCAATTTCGTTCTTATTAGAACTCATCAACCTGGATTAGCGAATAACTGAGCTCGAGGCAGATGTCATCTCATTGAAGCAGATAGTGGAAACAAACTAGTCGATAAAATAAATGATATCTCACCAGCGCGTGTCCGCAGCATGGTGTGGCCCGACTCGTGAATTTAAGGCAAAGCTTGGTTTTTTAGCAGTAAGTTACTGCTCTTAAGCAAGGGCTAAGGCAGAACTACATTAGCGACTAACTGAGCTGGAGGCAGATGTCATCTCATTGAAGCAGACAGTGGAAACACACTAGTCGATAAAATAAATGATATCTCACCAGCGCGTGTCCACAGCATGGTGTGGCCCGACTCGTGAATTGAAGGCAAAGCTTGGTTTTTTAGCAGTAAGTTACTGCCCCTAAGCCAGGGCTAAAGCAGAACTACATGCAATATATCATACAGCAATATACCACTGACTTAGGGGTGGAAACTTACTACTAAATACTCAAGCTTGATCTTAAATTCACGAGTCAAACCGCATCATATTGCGGTCACTCTCTTGTGAGATATCATTTATTTTACTTACTAGTTTGCTGGCACTCGCATCTTCAATGAGATGGCATCTGCCTCCAGCTCGGTTATTCACTAGTTCTAAATTATGAATTCTAATAAGAACAAAACTGCTGTCTCTGGATGTGATGACAGGGCTGTCTGATATATTGTATGTAGTTCTGCTTTAACCTTGGCTTACGGGTGATAACTTACTGCAAAATATGTGTTGTTTAAAAAATTCAAACTTTTAAAGAAATGTATTCTCTTGCAATCACAAAAAATACTCAGTTTTAATAGAATTTAAATTCTAAGTTGAAATTCTGAGTTTTTCCTATTTTTGATATTTTTTTTTATTCCTACCGAAACATAAACTTTCATTCCTGTATTCAAAACACATATACAAGTAGATATTATTTATGTAATACTTTTCTAAGCTAATGGAAAAAAATTAAAGAGCTGTTTCATACTTGTTTTCATATTATGACTGATGGAAAATTTACTAAAAACTAGTAAAGAAGGTTTTTATTAAGGCATCTGTAATAATATTTTTAAAAAATGCATAAATAAGGAAAAAGAAGAGGTAGGTGTCTTCCATGACAATTAGAAAGAGGAAAGCTTAAAAGCAAAGAAGAATGCTGTACAATAATGAATTGCTCTAAAAAAATTCAGTGATACAACAGAAAAATTAACGTAAAGTATTGAGCTTGTTTCTAACAACTAGAAATTTTCAAGGTTTACATTTGTAAGGTTCACTTAGTTCTTTGGTTGTTTATTTATTTTTTTAGACAAAATTTCAATTCAAAAACAAATTCAATTAGACAAAATTCCCATTTTGATTTCTTTTCACATCATTTTTTTTATTATTTTCTTATTAAATATAAATATTCTTTAATTGGAAAGTTCGCTTGATAAACCATTTATTAGAATATACTTATTGCTGAAACCCAATCGTAACATAATTTTAAGTGAAATATAGTTGGATGCAAACTGTTTAAGAAAGAAAGTTGGGGGAGGTTGCCGTCAATGGACCCGTACCATGACTAGACCGCGAAGATATTTCCCGTACTAGAGTTTGTGCTAACGCGTAATCAGTTTTCGTACCTTTCTTAGTCTAAAAACAATCTACTGCAGAGTCGTCAAGTAACTAAAATTATTTCATCATATTGTTAATTGGTCAGAAAAGATTTCTACCATTATCTTACTAATTATTGAGATTTTCATTTAGTTATAACATGCTTTAAATATCACTGATCAATTAAACGTGAGATTTGACTTAAAAGAGTGCCTTTCAAGTACAATTCCCCATATTTCATGTTTCATCTTGATCCGTCGCAACAGTAACACCTGTAAGAATATTCAAAAGAAAACAGTTGCTATCATTGAACAATTAGTTGTTTTCTTGAATGGACCACCTAACATAGTGGTTCATTCATGGAAAATCTCTAATGTTGTTGTAACTTCAGCTCAATTAGCTTTAAAAATTGTTTAATTGTTTTAAAATAAATATGATAATGAAAAAAACTTAGTAACTCATGAAAACTCTTGTACTTTATTAGAATTTCAAGTCAATTTTTTTTATAAATTTTGTTACAAATTTAAAACATAATAATACACTTTCAAATACGTTTGCTGTTCCAGAAAAATAAAAAAATTGGTAAAATATGGCCAGTTGACAAATGAGAGTACGTAACGTGCTTACAGAAATGGTATGATGGCACGAGTTCTGAATACAACTTTAAACAATCGTGGGAAGATAAAAACCGGTTTGTTGTTACCTTAGTCACTTATTAGAAATTCAGGAGATAAGCCCTTCAAAATAGGAATATGATTAGTGAATCATATTTTGAAACTAGAGTAGACGTTTTTCGAATGACTTCCGAAAAATTGGGGGAACTGGTCTGTCAAGAGGCTGAGAAAAAAAATATGTCCCGTAGATTTAATTAAGACAAAAAGTATATCAGTACTATATTCTCTGGTGGTTTTAGACTTAAGCTTCTGGTTTTAGTAATAAAATAGTCAATAAGTTCTTTGACATTTTAGAGAGCACATACAATCTTGCGTCGAACGAAAGTTTTCGAAATAGATTCAATAAAACTCCCAACAGTTCAAAAGAGGTTGAAAAGATATTATCTAAGAACGGCGTTCACAGGTTGGAAAAATGTCAAGGGGGGAATGAGGTGTGATGACAACAATTGTGTGAATGCTGATTTTTTTTTACGTTCCTTTTATACGGAAATAAAACATTTTATAAAATAAATCTATTTTTTATAACTGATTGTTATTTGTAGTGTTTATTTATCACCTGTGATAAATATTTGTCAGTTAAACATTGATTTTTTTTTTAATTTGAGAATGCGGTCCACCGATGGAAACTCGATGGTCCATACATAGCAACCGGTAGAGATGAATAGACCACATGCTAAAATATTTACTTTAAATTTTCATTCTTTATTGTGTATATTTATCATGAAAGTGAATATTATTATTAAAAGATAAATATACTGAGAAATTGTTCCTATAATTAACGTAAAATTTGAGTAGGATTTCCTTTCCAAAAACAAAATCGAAAACTGTTATGTGGTTTACTGACGGCAACCTTCCCCTATAGCTCCTTAAAACAGTTGTTTAAAATAATCAATCGATAGATCTTTACTTTCTCCTTGTAGTCCATATATTTCAACATCAATATTTACTCAAAAAATTGAATTTCATATTCTTGGTCCAAAATACTCGTTTTAGAACTCGTACATCTTATTCATGTTTCAAATGGGACAGAATGCTTTTCATACCGTAGCACAAATTCATTCTTTTACTCACCAAAATCGTATTACGTCATGTGCTCCAGCTCAATTTCATTCAATAAAATATACTTTCGGCTGTAATCCATCTTCGTAAGAGTTTTTCATCCAGATGCATGAAATAAATAAAACTATGATATTTTTCTTCGTCACAATACAGTATGTATTTTGTGAAATAGGTTCTCTTAAAACTAAATATTGAGCTTTTGAAATAAAATTGTCTCGACTGACTATCTAGATTACAAGTTTGTGTCTTCAATTGTCAATCTGCTTATTTCCGCCATTTGTTTCGTCTTCTGTATTATAAAAGTCATAAAATAATGTGGTTTTGATGTATAAGTTTAATGGGGTTATAGATGGGGGTTATAATGTGGTTATAGTGCATAGATGTAATGTTTTCTAGTTTCCTAAAATGTTATGAAACTGAAAACTATACATAAGAATCAAATAAATGTATATTGTGCTGCTTGCGGCAAGACTCAAAACTAACAGATACATTTTTAAAAACAGAAGCATTTTTATCATGTAGCATTAAAAAAATAATATGCTCTTTGCTGAAACAAAATGCTGTCCAAAACTCAGATTAAAGTATAAAAAGATGGTGATAAAACATGGAGTAAGAAATATGAATGATCTTGTTTTAAAAAAGAGTTGAATAACAAATGCACAAACTTCTAAATTTGACTAAACGTTGCATTTTTTGACGCTTTCAGAAACGCTTTCTGGAACGCTTTTACGTGGTTACACGTATTTTATTTGATTTTTATGATACAAAGTTTCAGTTAAAAATTATAAAGTAGTTCTTACCACAATACATATGCAGTTAATTATGATAATCTCAACTAAAATTCTGAAAATCTGTTGTAAAACCTATACTAACACTATAAAGAGAGAGGGCTGATTTTTATATGTTTATATGTTCGAAGTAATCTCCGGAACCATTGCACCTATTTGAAAAATTCTTTCACTATACAAAAAAGTGCGTTCTTACTGAGTGACATAGACTATAAATTATGGAAATATATATTTATGCTAATTTTTTAAACCAATAGTTTGTTTTCGCTGCCTGTTTATGATTCGTACTGCTTTATTTTTATACACGTAAAAACAATCACCAATTGCCCCCCCCCCCCCATTAGCGACGAAAGAGTGGTTACAGATTCTCTTTGAACTGAATGCAGCGGGATGGAAACACGTGAGCCAAAAAAAAAAATCGCAATGTCAGAATGAGATTGCTAAAGCCTGTACATGTATTTGGGGCCAAAGAGGATACGGTGTGTAACATTTTACTAGTCTTGGACATGCAAACCATTTAGAATCAAAGAATGTTTATGCTTCTAAATTTATTTAAACAAACAATATTTGAGATTTTTAGGAAAAATTAGTTCTTAAATTCAAGTAGTGCAGATAGACGATATTAATCCGTGTTTCTAAAAGTTGTAATTTTGCATTCATTTCCAGCTATCCTTTAAGGTTTTAATTCATGCTAAAACCGAAATGAGAAGCATATGCTAATGAATTTACTTAAGTACATTTAGTTTAGAAAACTGTCAACTGAAAGAGTAATCGCACATAATTACCGTTCATTCAAAGTTATGAGTTCAAACAATAACGAACAAAGAACATTCGATAGGAAAGAAATTGAACAAGAAGAGGAAAAAAATATAAAAATTATTTGGCGAAATATTATTCATGATGACGACATTTAAGCATTTAAAACAATATGATTAAACAACATAGGTCATAAACATCCTAATAGAAATAAATTGCCACGGGAAAAAAAGTAGAGGCATGTGAAGTAACGGCCGAAGAAAACGAGAACAAAAGGTTGCACCGGGATTGAAAAAGACATACCTCTCTGTAGAATATACAATATTCTTCCTACCAGCCAATTGGAATTTGACAGTCAAGAATTTATTTTGAATATTTTTCTGGTCTAATATATTTCCAAAGTCTTTTGACATTTAAGGGTCCTGTCAACTTATCAAGCAGCATGTATAGAACTCAGACTTATAGAGGACGACAAATTTTGGAAACTAACCTTATCCGACACATGTAACTTTCTGATTCTGCTTTTAAACACAGAGAATTGTTCATAACTATTTAAACTTCAAGTCAACTTTTAGATTCTTTGATTTATTTCAAACTTTAAAAAAAAACTTTAAGACATCATATTGCAAGGAGAGCGTCAGCAGAAATATTATGATTGTCGTTTAATGTCAATCAACGTAAATCAAAGCCTAATTTAAATAAAAATCAAAATTTGTCACTGAAACGGAAACTCAATAGGAGACTCTTGTTTGCCACCACCACACAATGGGGCCAAATCCCGAAAAGCTGTCCAAAACCTTTTCTACATACCTTCAGAAATCGTTTCCATGTTGTAGATTAAAATTTTGACACTTCACTTTAAAATTATAGACTTTATAATATAGCCTTGTTTCCGTTACGTTCTAGTGACACGCGTGCGCTCTGCACGAAAGCTAACCTTCAACTGAAGGGCACAAGCGTAGGTATGAGGATACACCCTTCTCCTTTTGTAATTTAACGCAACAGTTATACCTCTCCATCCCACAAGTCAAAATTTCTAGAATCAAATTTTCATTTTTGAAGTTTTGGCTAGCTTTTCCGGATTTGGTCTCTTATGCGCCGCATGGAATCAACGAGAACAATTAAAAAAAAGTTTTGTAAATGAAAATCAGAAACGCAAATTAATGTTTATCGGCATTCCCGGTGGAAATGGAAAAACTTAATAAATTCAACTCTAGCCAAAGCTCGATCAATAAGCTTTTGCAATGGTTTTGTACGGAACTGCCAGGACTTTACTTTGGCGGAAAACCTGACCATTATACATTTAATTACTTTGAAAATCTCCTTCAAAAAGATCTATAAGTTTCGCTAGAAAAAACGGGCAACTGGGAGAGTTTCTTCAAAAGGGTGTCTCATAATGTAGGACGAATGTTCAATAAGCCCCTCTTTGGCTATTGAAAGCGTAGATAGAACCCTAAAGTTCACAAAAAGTTCCCAAAGGTTCAGAAAAAGTTATGAGAAACGTCCCCTTCGTATTTGACCATGACTTTCAACAAACTCTTCCTGTGGTACCTTAGAGGAACGCGTGCAGATATACTTCAAGTCTGATTAAAGTCGTCCCTTTTACAATCTCTGTATCTCAAGAACAATTGTGAGAGCTCGTTTAGGAGATGGTGGTAAGCATTACTAGAGTGTTTTATGACCGATAAGTAAAAATACCTGGAAAATGGTGTCTTATCAAATAGATGAGTTTATAAATTATCTTTGAATGATTTGATCATCAATGTTTATCCTGAAACCAAGAGTGTCAAAAAAAGTACATTAGATATGCGAGAGGGCTATAGTTTTTGCCACCAACAATGTGCAACGTCTAAAATATTTTTTTAACTTCCTTAACTGCCTGGGACTTCTCTTCATGCTTTTAAAATTAAATGCAATATCCCAATAATTTTATTGCACAACTTTAATTTGCCTAACCTATGCAATGGAGTTCAACCCCAATTAAAATCACAACGGAGTAATATGATTTAGACTAAGAGTGTTGTTCTTACATCACTTGCAGCAGATCATTAGGCTCATATTCCTTGTATCCTTATGATCCTTGCATATTTCCTTTTCCAATTTAAATGATTACAACTCCAAATGAAAAGTTCTTATGAACGTTACATATGGGAAGATTATATTGCTCAGTGAGAATTATGTGTTGGTTTCCCTTGATCAGGAAATGAAGTAAATCAATTTGTTTCATACCTCATAAAAACAAAACAAAAAATGTTGTTGCTATTAAATTTTAAATTAAATACACCTGCATGTTTTTTAAAAAGATAGATCGCTTTTTAACCCGAACAAGGTCAGGACGTGCCGCTAGTGCTTTATACAGCAACGAAATTTAATAACAAACTCAATGTCAAGAATGAAGTTTATATCTATTTTTAAAAAACTGCATAGATGCATGCAACGCAGCAATAACTTGTAAATCACAACTTTTGGACTTGCGTTAGTCAGATCCTGAGGCACAGAAATAAACCATCTTATTCGTGATGCTTCTGTGCCTATTTAAACTATTTTTTTTAAAACCATTTTACCCAAAAGCAAGATTTCAAATTGTTAAAATATTATGATGTTTTGATTTGGATTGGCTCCAATAAGAATAAATTCATTGATTTAAAGCATCCTATAGATTCCAAACGGTTCTTAGTTAATCAGACCTAACGTACCGTTCAGCCCCATTTAAAATGCCAAAAAAAAAAAACAAAAAAACAGCGTAAATTTCAAAGAATTTACACTCATTTTAATACAGCACAGCCCTATTGCTTTAAAGACCTTTTTTTTATTCTTCATTTTTCTTCAACTTGAATTTTTAGTATGTTCACTAGTTTTACATTTGTAATTGTTTTGTATTTCTTATTTAATTAAAAGTATTTACATAAAGACTTACAGAAACCAATAATGTTTAAAAATGGATTTCAAGCAGCGATACATTTACAATCAACTTGCTTAAAATTGATATCCGTCAAGCTGTTTTAAAGTGCACAAAAATGTAAGGTCTGCATTTCTAATCTAACGCTCACATGGCAATCCAATAACGAGACTACAGACGAACGTTTAGTCAATTGCGAGTTAAAAATATTTTAAGAGTGTTCAATGAAATTTTCTTTCCTATACTTTAATATATTAGTCCTTGAGGTAGACACAAAATAACCTTTTTTATGTATCTGTTACATAACACATAATTTAATATAAATCTTAAAAGTGTAATAGAAGCATAATTATCATCATTTATTAAAGGTATTTTCAGTATAAAATATCAAACGCATATTATTACATTTTCCTATGAGTAATTTTGAAATAAATTCCATTTCAGGAGAAAATATAGCGTAAAATTCTTTTTGATACAAAAAAAGTTTCAAGATGATATTGGGAGAAACACGTTTTCTTTAGAAGGTCTGAACATGAAATGAAATTCATCTTCTCGCGAGCATTCGATCAAACTAAGAAAAACAACTTTTACATAATATTTTTATCACACGGACTAGATTCTATCGTGAATGATAGAAAATCAATTTCTTACCTCAATATTTGCTTGGGAATTCTATTTTTCTTGCACTCCTGTTTTCCACTTTTCTAAATTGCTTTTTCTGCTGGGAAATTTGGAAGGTAGATGTGATTTAAAAAACGAAATGTGACGGGGAGTTAAAACTGGAACAAATATGCAATTTATGCTATTTATATATGAATTTTGGTTTGCACATGGTGCATATTAAACTCAAGTTTCATTATTAAATTCGTGAATAATGTATTAGAAACTCAAAAACTTAATAAAACCACGCGTGACACTTTTTTAAATTTTTTTTACTTTCTCAAGCAATCTTTTACTACATGAAATACATTGCCAGCTCAGTCATTTCCAGTCGAGGACTGCAGTTTCGTGCTTATTAGCACTCATCAGCCCGGCATAGGAAAGTGACTGAGCTGGAGATGGAAAACCTCCTAAGGAAGCCAAGAGTGCCAAACAAACTGGTAGCTAATATAGAATTAGCGGCCGACCCGACGAGTGACCGAAACAATGGTTCGGTTCAACTCGAATAT
The DNA here is from genome assembly GCF_026930045.1 of Uloborus diversus. Taxonomy (NCBI): domain Eukaryota; kingdom Metazoa; phylum Arthropoda; class Arachnida; order Araneae; family Uloboridae; genus Uloborus; species Uloborus diversus. The sequence continues at coordinate 87,655,769 of NC_072732.1, read as the reverse complement.
TGAAGACAAGGCATGGTATATTCAGTAAATTACCGCCCAATAGCCAGGGCTAAAGCAGAAATACATCGCCAGCTCAGTCATTTCCAGCCGAGGACTGCAGTTTCGTGCTTATTAGAACTCATCAGCCCCGCATAGGAAAGTGACTGAGCTGGAAATGGAAAACCTCTTAAGGAAGCCAAGCGTGCCAAACAAACTGGTAGCTAATATAGAATTAGCGGCCGACCAGACGAGTGACCGAAACAATGGTTCGGTTCAACTCGAATATTGAAAGCAAGGCATGGTATATTCAGTAAATTACCGCCCAATAGCCAGGGCTAAAGCAGAAATACATGAAATACACCGCCAGCTTAGATATAGAATTAGCTTTTGGCTTCCTTAAGAGGTTTTCCATCTCCAGCTCAGTCACTTTCCTATGCCGGGCTGATGAGTGCTAATAAGCACGAAACTGCATTCCTCGGCTGGAAATGACTGAGCGGGCGGTGTATTTCATATATTTCTGCTTTAGCCCTGGCTATTGGGCGGTAATTTTATGAATATACCATGCCTTGCCTTCAATATTCGAGTTGAGCCGAACCATTGTTTCGGTCACTCGTCTGGTCGGCCGCTAATTCTATATTAGTTACCAGTTTGTTTGGCACTCTTGGCTTCCTTAAGAGGTTTTCCATCTCCAGCTCAGTCACTTTCCTATGCCGGGCTGATGAATGTTAATTAGCACGAAACTGCAGTCCTCGGCTGGAAATGGCTGAGCTGGCAGTGTATTTCATGTATTTCAGCTTTAGCCCTGGCTATTGGGCGGTAATTTACTGAATCTTTTACTATCTCTAATTTTAAAACAGTTTCATTACTTAAATCTGCAATAAAACTTTGTCTGCAAATATTATTGTTACTTATTGCATATTGCATCTCGTACGAAAAACAAAACAAAAGCAATTAAATAAAACCATATATGTAACATTTTACTTGTTTAATAATATATATTTGATCAACGTAAGGCAAAACGTTTTCATGTAGTAATTAAGGTTTTAATTTTTTGTTCAATCCTGAAAATAATACATTGAACTTTAAACAGTTAGATCATAAGTTTTAGGTCCAATAGGTGTAAAATTCAAAACAGTTTATGATATTAAAAGGCTAAAATTGTTATTAAAAATATGAAATTAAGTCCATAGTGAATTTACTTTCGCCGCAATCAGCAGATACATAGTCATGTAGACAGATATACAGATAGGTGTGTGTGCGTGTGTGTATGTGTATGTGTTTAGAAACGAAACTAACGAAGTTTTATGCTCCGGCACCATATGTTTCTCCTATTACGTAAACATTAAAAAATAAGTATGAAGCACACGTGACGCTAGTATAAAGGAAATAGCCTTCCTCTTTTAGATAGCAACGACGGTTCTAAAATAAAATCGTATAAGCGTGAGCAAGAACTTTATGACAAACTTTACTGCTGCTATTTGTAGCTTATGTGGCAATCTTTAGGATGACTATTACTTTGAAATGAAAAACAAATTTTTAAAAAAAATCTGAAAGTATGCAATAACCTTTTAGCAAGCGCAAATTATGCTTAAATATCTCTAAAGGAAATGCTAGAGTGCAAATGTTCTGCTAGGTTTAACAAATATTTTCCATATTGTGTCAAAGCGCACCCAAAATACGATCTTTTATCTATTTTTTCGCTTATCTTGATTATAGAATCAGCCTAGTATCTAAAACTGGAATTGTCTCCAGTACCCGTTGTACAATCACCTCAAGAAAATAAGAACCATAAAAATGTTAAAACAGAAAATTGTTTTAAGTGTCGAAATGCATTTTTTCTAAAATGATTTTCAAATGATTTTTTTTCTCAAAATATATAAATTCTTACGTGTTCTGAATTGCCAAAATTTTGTATTTAAGGTTAAATATAAATTAATTCAAGGGAAAATTTCAAAAAAATGAGATAGAAAAGAAAATTACTCGTGAAAACTCTCAATATTATTAGAGAACGCTGACACAACAACAACAACAACTTTTACAACAGATACACATTTCTTCCATATCTTAAGCATCCTTTATTTTTACGTTAAAAAACAATTGATGTAACTGAAGTCTTTATAGAATAGTTGATAAGTAAGAAAGTTGCTTACATTTATTTTTTTTTTACGATATTTCAAACAGATCAATTCTTTCTTTTTTTTTTTTACTTTTACAGAGAATCATATAGTAGAGAGCCAGTGCAACACATTTCTTCATCTTGAACTTTTTTTTCAATTTTTAAGTGGAAAAGCAAAAAAATTTTTAATATTTTACATCTATATTTCTTTTGAGATGTTTGTTTACTTTGCGCTTATATTTATTTTGATATACCTTTTCTGTCGCTCGCTCGTTATTTAGTTAAAAATGCAAGCTAAAAAGATTATATACTCTTAAAAAACAAATGAATTTCTTAATTAAAGGAAATGGTGAAATTGTTTTTGTTTGTGAAACGTGAGCACTTTCTTCCGTTTATATTTAAAATAACATTTATTTTGGAAAATGCGTTGGTCAGTTTTACTGCTAACTTAAAGAAATGCCTTCGAAACTATTAGTTATAAGATTAATCAAAAATAATGAAGTTAAATATTAGAAGCGTCGTTTTTCAATGTAAATATAGATGTATTTTCGCAAAATTATTTAAATGAATTTATAATACGTTTCGAAGTTAGAGAAGCATCTCTGCTCAAAGTGCTTTCATCCATTAACTGATTTTCATTTACACTACAAACGAAAAGGAGAAAAAAAAAAAAAAAACATGGTCCAAACAAGGAATCTTTTCTTTCATCTCGTCGCTGATAGAATCAATGCCATTTTTTTTTTCTTGCCGTGCATCCCTTTGTTACGCTTATCGAAAAAGAGTAGGACATACTTCCACATTTGCTTTTTCGTCTCTTTTTTTTTTTTTTTTTTTTTTTTTTTTTTTGACTCATAAAAAAATATCCATCTCAAAGAGTTTGGGAGAAGTATTTCAATGCACTTGAGTTTTTGTAGCTGGGATTAGAAATAGTTTGTGGTACTATTGGCACTCTTTTTCAACCTACTTTTGCACAATATCATTCAAAAGTATCTAAATAGTTTCACAAAAAAGTATTATAAATTTTCAACTGTAAGTATTTGAAAATTGTCGGATATCAACTGTAAGAAACCTACTGTATTAAGCCCAGGTATAAGTTATTACTGACGGAAATTATATACACAAGCAATAACGTCTCAATCGATTTCTATTTATCTTAAATACAACTTTTCTAGTAATTTATAAGTGTAAAATCCTTACATATCTTAAAACTACTTTTCCTTACGTATCTTGAGCGTTGTCACTCCAATGACATGTCAGTGGGAAGTCATTATGATCTCCTAGAAAACGTCCATATTTGGCTAATTTAATCTTCCAAATCAATAAATTTGGAGACAGCATTTCAAGAAATCTTAAACATTTGCTCCCTAATAGGAGGTCAGTGGGAAATCATTACGATCTCTCATAAAATGTCCTCATTCGGAAAATTTTGTCTGCCGATTCAAAAAATTAATAGACAGAGATGAAATATTGTAATATTTTTATTTCCTAATGTCGCTTCTTATTGTGCATAGTTATGGGTGTAGGCTCAGATATGTGTTCCGTAAATTGAGAATCCTCCCCCCTCTCTTTTCAAAAAAAGAATTAAGTATAGGTGCTTTTGATCTTGATTTAGTCACCCAAAACGTACGTATTTATTAGCATATAAGATCATTATAATGTGCACATTTGCTTTAAGACCATAAGTATTAAGGTGGGCCGAAAAAAGGAAATTTTCGATAAACAACTTCTAATAGCAAAAAAAAAAAAAAGTTTTGTATTGTCAACGTAAACATGGGGAACTTAATTTAAAAACATTATATTTATGTCTTCAGATCGCGCATTTGCTGCAAAGTTTGAAAAAAAGTCAAAAAATGGTCTATTTTTAAATTTTTTTATGAAAATATAAACGTTCAAAATTTTAGTTCTAATACTGTTTATATGCTTCCTTTTAGCACTCTTTTCATATATCTTTAAAAATATTTACATTCTTTACAGTTTTTAGTTCGCGCATAAGCAGCAAAGTTTCGTGAAATTTACCAAAAATCGACGTTTTTAGCTTACTTTGCACATTAACGAAAATATGTTTTATTTCAGTAAGAACCCAGAACCCACCACAGGTAGGTACTTGCACTTTCTGTTCCACCCTACAATTACCAAAAATAGTTTTTTACAGAACTTATGTACTAAAAAAAAATACATTCACAATAACTAAGTTATTTTAAACTAGTTTCTAAGTTTAGATCAAGATTTGAAGTCTAACTTACTTCTCAGTTTGCAAATATAAAGGTTTTCATACAGATCCATCTATTGTGTCTAACACCTCAAATGAATATCTGCAGATTCACTGACCAACTCCACAATGCTTTCAACTGCTCGAGTGTGATTGTGAATTTTAAGAATGAATACTTAAGCAAATGTTTAGTTTCTAGAAATGATAAAATATCCTTGTTTTTCACGTCATCACTGAAGTACTTTAACGTTAACATGTTGATCAATCAATTAACCGTTACAGTTTGAAGCTTCAAATTCTAATGTTGGTGTAGAAATTGTCTTATAGCTAGTGAAGTATTTCTTGATGGGCAATCTTTTCCATTGTATACACTACTCTAATCCAATTCCTTTATATTTCTTCTCTATTCCGCTGCCATGACCAATAACTATTTCTCAAAAATAGCAAAGCAAGCAATTTTTTGAATCACCGAATACATAATGTTTTTAAGATCATCAGACTTATATTCTAAACATCGTGATAATCAGACTTAAGGCCTGTAGATTTTGTAACTTTAAATTAATGTACAGGTCCATGTTTCACGAAAGTTTTTCTCTCTATTAATATTTCAATTTTATCTAAACATAGAAACATACTTTTTAAACATACAGTTTACGAGTTTCTTCATTCCATTAGTAGCTTAGTTTCAAAAATATAATACTCCTATACTCCTTTAGCACATTTTAACGAATGCTAATGACTAACAGGTCTTGGTTGGAGCGAGATCAATATCACATTTTACTTTCTGTATTATGTTGAGAATATCCATCACTTTTGCTCTTTAAGTAAGTTTTTAAAACTTCGATTTCTTCCGATTGAGTTCTTTCTAAGTTAATAATACTTAATTTTACAAAAAACAAAAAGAAAAAAAAAACAGTTGAAGAATTTACCCATAGTTCAGTAAATACTCTTTTACACTCCGGCTGTCGAAGGGGCTATTAAACGGGTTGGTGAATCGGTAGGTTGGATATTTTGGGATAAGACAAGATATGGATTAGTGTGATAAGCTTCATGCCTGCGATCATCAATGGAAAAATTGAGTCAAAATTTCAATTTCAAACCTTAATCCAAACTTAGGAACTTGTTTAAAATTATAGAGTTATTGTGAAAGCATTAAAAAAAAAAAAATACGTGAGTTCTGTAAATAATTTTTCTTTTTGGGAATTGCAGGGTTTGACACAAGGTGCAACTACCTACTTTTAGTGGGTTCTGGGTTGTTAATGTAGTTAATATATTAGCATTTCCAACGAGGAGTTGTATAGTACACATTCATTGTAAAAAAACTTGTAACTGGGAATCTCTCAAAGAATAAATACTACAATATGCAAAATAATCTAAAAATTTCAATTTTTGGTTAATTCCAAGATACTTTGTGACTTATGCGCGAACTAAAAATTGTAACGGAACATAAATATTTTTAAAGATGCGCATATGAAAAGACTGTTAATAGGAAGCATTTAAACAGTGTTAGAACAAAGATTTTAAACATTTGGATTTTCATAAAGAATATTTGAAAATTGGCCTTTTTTTACCTTTTTTTCAAATTTTCCAGCCGTTGTGCGATCTAAAGACATAAGTATTATTTTTTTTTAAATTATTTTTCCATTCCTTAGGACGGCAATACACAACTTTTTTTTTTTTTTTGCTATAAGAAGTTGCTTGTCGAAAATTTCAAGTTTTCGTTTCAACCTAATATGTATTCTTTGAGATCGTAAATATGCTTTGAGACCATAAGTATGCTTTGAGATCGTAAATATGCTTTGAGACCATAAGTATGCTTTGAGATCATAAGTATTTAAATATAGTTGTAGATGCGCCAACAGCTCATCTATGCAACATGCATACAAGTTGTTTAATTAATTTGTGCTTTTTAAAGATTGCTTATTTTATACGTACTGAGATAGAAATCCAACTGCGAGTAACTATAGAATTGATTACAAAGAAATAAAATCATGTTTTGACTTCACCAATAAAAAAAAAGGCGAGCAGCACAAAATTTTCTTCCACATTAGTTGATATATTGCTCATTTGGAAGAAGAGTGCCACAATACGAAGAAATGAAATTTTACAGGCGAAGCGTTTGAAGTTGAACTGTTCAGGCAATTTGCATTAAGAAAAGTAAGTATGCTGTGCTCTCCAGCGATTAACATTAGAACAAAAAAATCTACCATTATTTTCTACAAAGGATAACGTCATTTGAAGCCCTTTAAAAGAAAAAAAAAGAGAAAATTAAAAATTTCGTATTGTGGCACTTTTTTTCCAAACGAGCGATATCTGAACGTTATTTCAGGGCTAAGGAGTTGGAATTGAATTGATGTTTTGGTACAAGAGAGAGTCGGAGTTGGGAGCCGAAGGTTTAAATTAAAGTTTTAAGTATTGGAGTCGGATTTGGGAGCTGAAGATTTAAAGTTTCTAAGTAAAGAAGGCCTAAAGCCTGTTTCTGCCAGTAGTCCTGGCCCCACAATGTATGCCCGTAAAAATTTTTAGGTCCAGAGATTTTCTCTTTAGAATCTTGATCTGTAGGTGTTCTAATGTGAGAATATCTTGGGTAGACATGTTGAATCCTGCGCAAAATAATTTTACAGGTCATCAAAATAGCGGCCATTTTGGTTCACTTGCTCATCACGTTTTTCGCAACGTGTGTGCCTATAAACTCGATTTTAGTTTTGAACTGCGGTTTTTGGGGCTTAGGAAGTCAATTGATGTATTAACTATGTCATAAAAACAGCTCTGGCTATTTCCACAATTTTACGTGGAGATATCTCTGACAATTGTTTTTTAACCTCTAGTTACTAAAAAGTGAACAAAAGTTAATAAATCTCCTATAATGCCCAGTTTACACTCGTGTTTATCACATACATGTTTCTTTAATAACATAATAAATGTAAAATACAAGATTAGTTACTGTAAAAAAGGTTACTACATTCGAACCCCGATTTGACGAACCTCTATTTAACGAATTTCCCAATTTAGCGAAGTTTTCTTTTTCCTCGACTAAAATGAAGACAAAAACCCCCTATTTACCGAATAATAAACCTCGAAATGACAAATTATTTTTCAGCCAAAAAAAATTGTTTTTTTTCTTTGTTAATTTGAATTAGGAAATATTGGATTGTTTTCTAAATGTTACATCCATATTGTCAGCAGCAGAATTTTTTTTTTCTTTCTCTTTTTTTTTTCTTTCGGAATCGCCAAATTTTTGACGAGCGAGGTCGAGGGGGCAACCAACCAATAGTGATTCTGATGCTGAAAGCGACAGTGAAACTTCCATTAAAACTTACTTTTTCAGATGCTTTACATGGCCTGGAAACTGTAAAAACATATCTCAAAAGACCCAGTATTTTTTTTTTCTCTCCATAAATTCGAAAGATAACTATTTCGAGTGAAGTATCAAGGATTTGTCCCAAACATCTATTACTCAGTAGTTTAAAATTTCAAATTAACTAGCGTGTAATAAGTCGTATAATGCTGAGTAAAAAGTATAAACTTTCTAATTATGGATATTTTGGCGCAGTTGCTTATTAGGGATATTAGATAAGGTAAGTGATTTTTTTTTTTTTTAAATGTTCACACTCCGATTTAACGTATAAAAGTTTCAGTCCCAATGAATTTGTTGAATCGAGGTCCGACTGTATCTGTTTCTGCATTGCATGTTGCTGCACTACGACGTCTGTATCATTTGAAACCACAATCACTTGAACCATTTTGATCAGCCCAGTAAATATGTGGAACAATTCACAGGTCCGCTCCATCTAATGAGTTACGAAGTTCTTCGATGATCCGTCTCAAATCTTCTATGAAAAATATTGCAGATTGCAACTCTTCAATAACTGTTATGCCGCTAGCAAACGCTGAAAATGCAGCATTTTTAGACATTTCTTCCATTTCCTTGCGAAAGAGTTACTGTAAACTTTCCTTATTTGATGCTGATGACCATAACTGTTCTACTTGAAAAAGTTCTGGTGTTTTTTCTGTCAGTTACATCAAGGTTTATAGTGCCCTTAGTTGAGTCTCATCTCATCCTCTCAGATTATTTCACAGAATGCTGAAAATAGCAATCGAACAAAACATGAAGTTCATAAAAAGAGCATACAGAAATGGATCCGTGCAGAACATTGCTGATAACTTCTCCAAAAGTTTTCATTTTATTTAGCGGACTAGAGACATGAAATAGATAACGAGAGCAGTTTTCATAAGGGATACTTTGCTAAATAGAAAATGTTCTGGCAACAGATATTTCTGCAATTGTGCTTAGAGATAATATTCAGCTTGGCAGGTGAAATACCATCACATAATGTGATCGTTGGAAACAAGTCATGAGCTAATATTTTCAATGCTTTCTCCCTTTTCTTTCGCTATTTCTATGTCTCTGTACCATTGTGAAAGTTGATTCTTTTCTATTAGCTTAGAAGTGATATTTTGAGAAGAACTGTGCGCATCAAAGCATGGTAGGTTCACATTCGAAAGTAAATCATACGATTTCTTGGTTTTTGCAACAAATGTCTCCTGCTTAAACTGGCGATACTGTTCTGATCAATAATTCATGATACTGAGAAAGCGAATCTTAACACTACCATTCACAAGTTATTTAGTGAGAAAGCTGCCAAGTTGCACTGTTTCAGAAATCCCATGGGGATTTCTATGTTGATACATAAAATCAACAACTCTTCTGACATTTTCATCAAAATACTGGCTACGATTGCCTATAAAGATAATGATGCGGGACACTCTCACAGTGATCCACTAAATGAGAATTAGTAAGACAACGAAACACATTGCATATCATTAAAATTTCATGATACCACTCGGTAATATACTTTTCTCGTCTATCCTGCAATTCCTCCGGCTCTTTTTTGTGACCGTTGAATCGTCCGTTTCAACTTCATGTCTGGCTTCACAGCATTGAATTTACCATTCTTTTTTAACAACAAATTTACCTGGAATGAATTTTTTCAACAGGTAAGGACACTTATTTTCTAGCTCCCTCATTCTCTCTATGTACCATGTTGCATATAGTAGATAATTGATACAGTCAAATTCACGAAGGACTGGAAACAATAACTCAACAGTTTCAACGTATAATTTGTAATTTTCTTCGCGATCGACAATAATCAAGTGTTTTACAAGTGATACCAGGGAAGGGAAAACTTCCCAATACCTGGACAGTTGCGATTTGTTACTACAACCCTTAACAAAAACTTCAAACTATTTTTAAGATTTCAATATTTGTGCGTAGCGATTGAATATTTATTTGACTTTTTTCCTTATCCTTTGAGCAAAGAGCATCCTGAAGCTTTCTGTGAGCGAATCGCAGCAGCAAGTACTTTTGCAGAAAAGAAATTTTTCCCCGAAAAATGTATCTATTAGGCCTACATTAATGGAAAATTCCTCACTTCCGTGACAGACCTTATCAATGTCATTATTTCTGAGGAGAAAATAAATGATGGAGGAGAAATACATTAATAATGGGCATTCTACCAAAATTATAAATTGCCAATATATCCTCAAATTTACTAAATACTTTTTTTTTAAACTACTAATCAAGCCGTACTTTAACTAAGAGAGCTTAATATTATATTCCCACTAATCATTAAAATAGCTGATTGTTTGCACAATTAACAAAATTACTATTTTGATACTAAATTGGCCTCGATTTTTAAATATTAAACGTTTTTTCTTTTTTTTATTTCTATGAACAAGCCATTTATTTATTTTTTTCTTTTATTTGTGAGTAAAATAATTGGAACATCGCTGAGCCATTGTTTATGATTACTTCTTGTAGGTAACACTTTCATGTAAAAACAAAAAAAAAAAAAACAAAACAAAAGGTTTCGAAATTGAAAAATATTTGCGTTCAAAAGTTACGTTTTCTGGACCCAAAAACGTCAGAGATATCTCACGTAAAAATTGTGGAAATAGCCAGAGCGGCTTTTATGACGTAACCATTACATTAATTGACTTTCTAAACCCCAAAAACCGCAGTTCAAAACCAAAATTAAGTTTATAGGCATGGACGTTGCGAAAAAATTTTGAGCAAGTGAACCAAAATGGCCGCTATCTTTGATGGCCTGTAAAATTATTTTGCGCAGGATTCCACGTGTCTACCCAAGATATTCTCACATTAGAACACCTATAGATCAAGACTCTAAAGAGAAAATCTCTGGATCTAAAAATTTTTACGGGCATACATTGTGGGGCCTGGAATACAGTGCTTGCAGAGTCGAAGTCGCAGGCTCTACGATTCTCGGAATCGGAGTCGGTCATTTTTCCTCCAAATCCGCAGCCCTGCTTTACTTATATTTGCAGGATGGGAAATTAATTTCGTCCCCTTTCAAAACAAAACCTTTTAGCAAGTTCTTTTTTTTAAACCACGGTTAGACTAGTCTTGTTATCAACATCAGTTTGCCATACAGTGTGAAAATTGTCAATCTCGAATCGAAAAATGAATTGGATTCAACGCTAAAAAATCTGGATCTAGTATTTTGGATATTAGGCAAATTTTTCAGATTTATCGCAGAAAAGGTATTTTAGTAATTTGAATAAAGATAAATTATATGGTGCAATGTCAGGTGAGTATTTTCTAATCATCTTCAATAGAAAGGACGGGATTCTGAAAGACGACAATGCAAGACTATCCAACACGAGTCGGAGCCTGAAAAAAGTAATAAATTACAAAGGGCTGCCCCCCCCCTTTAACGTACCGTACTCACTCGACATTTCATCCTCTGATTTCTATTTATTATACGACTACTACGGGAAATAATTTTGAACATAAGGAACATTGTCAAAAAAAACTCCATATTTGAATTCTTTGCTGGATTTTATTCATCCTGTATTGAAATTTTCCACACTGGATGTTTAAAGGCCGACGAGAGTGTATGATTATATGAACAAACTTGTTAATATAATCAAATTGCTTGAACAAAGAGACATTAAAGTAAGACAAAACAACGTAAGTAGAAGCACAAATTTGTAAATTACAAATGTCGGATGTCTTTTCATCCATAAGCTCATTATTTTTTTTGCATTGAAAAAGGCGTTCCCTGTAACGCCGAAACACGTGTCTGTTGTAATTTACAAATTTGTGCTTCTACTTACGTTGTTTTGTCTTACTTTACTGTTCAGCACAAAGGTATTTATTTATCGAAAGAGACATTACTTTTTGGTCTACCTATTATAACAGTAAGATTTGATGGTAGTAATTTGACTAAAAATCTTCATTTTTAAGATTTTATTTTCTTTGAATGTCTGAATATTAAACAAAAAAGTATTTAACTTTAAAAACAAATGAAATAGAGACTTATTGTAAATTACTTCTGCATTAAAAAATCTGATCCGGGTGTGATAATTTTGATAAATGTAATCATGTGACTGAGTTGACCGTTCAGGCTGAGAAACATTTCTCTATCACACATAACCTTACTTTAAAAATATTTTTAATTCACTGAGTTTATCTGATTTTTATCTAATCAATAACTAAAAATACACTAATATGCATTAAATGAATTATGTAACTTTGATTCGCGATTTCTCTTCCCACGTTTACTAAAATATAAGGCCACATTTGAATTTTTATCAGTTTTCTCCAGTATTCATCATTTGATTAAATTATTCGAACTTGAGCAAACTCAAGACATTTCTGAAATTCTCATCCGTTTCATAGAGTAGATATTTTCACAGATGTTCTGTTGCTATGTACATAAATAAAAGTAACAGCTCAAAGCATTTCATTGGATTTCTCTGAGTTTATTGCACAACATGTCGCCACATCTTGACTTCAATAAAATGTGCCATCGATTGGAATTCATCGTCTTGCAGATTTCCAGATACCACTGCGAGAAAACAATTTCATTTTCTTCTCATAAAATGGTTTTGAAAGAGAAAATTTTATGGGAACTATGTTTCGAGTTTGGTTGTTTGTGCTTTTATGTGTTAACTGTTTCTGGAAGTTACTTTAGTATAGTATTAGTTCTTATGATTTTTGATAAATACTTTTCAAATGCCTAATTTTAATTAAAATCAATCTGGAATGTCTAAAAAATAATTAGTTAAATTATTTTCTTTAAGTAGAATTAGAGATAACAGCTGATAAGTTCGGCCAGTTTTATTTTAACCATCATGCATAAAGTTTTTTGAACAGTAAATGTGTTCAGAGCCATTTTTGTACCCGGAGAATCACGAACTATGCCACAAAACCCTAATGAAATCTTTTGTCAGCGGATCAAATCTAATAATTTTAAAAGATAAGAAATAACGTTGTCGATAAAACATTATGCAGTTTATTTTAAACACGCATAAGATCGGTTTAAAAACGCTCTTCATCGCAATTATTACGAAAAAATCTCTATAGCCTGTCTGCTCAGCGTGTTAACTTAAAAACAGTTTTTTTTCCACAAGAACATTTTTGTGCCTATATATTTTGAATTAGCTGTAAGTAAACAGCTATTAGCGTTTAAAAGAAAAGTTTGATCATAAACCAAAAACGACAGTTTTAAGTAAGAGGAATTCAAATATCAGTTGAATACACAATATACAATGTCTCGAAATACCCAGTAACATTTAGAGATTTTTCTTTTAAAGACATTTTTGCTGCAAGGCCACGAAAATAAATATTTAATTTCTTTTTACTAAAAAGAATGTATATTTTAGTAAAAACATACGAAGCTAAATAGAACTATATCTGCAGCAGCACAAACTAAAACAGCAAAATGTGAGGAATATTTCTGTTACATAATTTAATCTTCACGCCACGTGGAAACAATTTGCAAGTATTGAAAGGAAAATAGATAATTTATAATTTCAAAAATTAGAAAATTTATTTTTTTCCTACTAAGTACTGTAAAACCACATAACAGATCATGAAATTAATATATATATATATATATATATATATATATATATATATATATATATATATATATATATATATATATATATATATATATATATATATATATATATATATATATATATATATATATATATATATATATATATATATATATATATATATATATATATATATATATATATATATATATATATATATATATATATATATATATATATATATATATATATATATATATATATATATATATATATATATATATATATATATATATATATATATATATATATATATATATATATATATATATATATATATATATATATATATATATATATATATATTAGGGTATCCCAGGATATAATGGCGAAAAAAAAATTGAAATCGAATACGCATACCCTCCAACAAAATGTTTCTATTCCACCTCAGGAACATGAGAAAAAGTTTTATTGCAATAAAATAACGGGAACCCGTGTCGACTTGAGGTCAAAGTTGAACCTGAAATCCTGTACGGCGACCATAGGAAAGATTGCTAATTGTATAATTCCTTACTACACGCGACATCAATTTATTTAAAGCAGATATTTACAACAATGTTAGACTACAAGAAACATTACTGCACATATTTGTATTTCAATGCTTGCTTTTTGCAGTCAGGATAAAGGTTCCGGTGCTCTTGAACGCAACGTAACACAAATTGTTTTTGTTCCTTATCAGCTGTTAGCAAACCATGAAAGTCCTGCATCATTTTTACCGCTCTTTCAGCTGCATCGTTTACTGCTCTAAGCATTGAGACAGTCTTTTTCACATCGAAGAATGAAATATTATTGACCATACCATAAAAGCTGGATGAATTTTTGTAGAGCAGCTTTTGAGATAATTGGGTCCCCATTTTGTACACTTTTAAAAAAGTACAAATCTTTGTTGGGTGCTTTGACTGCCAAAATGCATTGAAGCCATGGTCTCACGTATATTTTTACTACAAACAAGCAGACATCAAACAGTACTTCATTTTCCTTCATATCTAATTTAAGTTGTGAACTAAATAGTAATAGTTTTAGGGAGTAAATCGCTCGAGCCATCCGTTGAGCTTGGTGCATGGCTCCCAGTGGTCTTATTTTAAATTCATTTTCTGTATCTCCCCCTAAAAATCTGTTAGGCAGTTCTATCAACTCTTGATAGTCATCCCTTACGGTAATATTAGTGAGTTCAGCACGGTAAAATCAAGTAAATTTTCTAAGTTAGAGTACAGTTCGGAATAACTCCGCAGCTCCTCCATAGCACTGTATTTTAGTGGGATAGATCAATTCATATATATGATGGCGGCAAACAAAGGAAAGTATTTCTCTATTAAATATTTGCTCAAGAATAGCGCAAGAACCACTTAAAAGACCTGTTTTGCAAGCTGTAGACAACAGAGAGTTTTGAACTTTGTCTTCTAGATTCCAATCAAAAACTGCCTTTCAAACAGCCTGTTTGTTCTTATCCTGTAGAATTATCCAGTTTAGACTTAGCAATGAGTTGTTCGTCACATCCTTATGAAATAACTATAGATAAGCGATATTCCTTTGATTTTTGAGCACTCAAAGCAAGCAACAGTTTCACTACATATGGTACCTCGTACTGAAAGCCAATTTTTATTCTTTCCTCGTGCTCCTTCCGCTTTTCGATTCGAATTCTTTGAATTGAAGATTTATCTATGGGAAATTCATCAATGTTACACCCAAGTGCGTCAATATTAGCTTCAATAATCAACACATAATCTCTTATACTTGAACACCGTCCAATGCAGCAATTGACTTTGGAGTAATAATATCGCTCCTCATTACATATTTACTTGTTCCAGATTCTCATAATACTCGTTCCAGGTTCTGGAATACTTGTTCCAGGTTCTGATATACTTGTTCCAGGTTCTAACATACTTGTTCCAGGTTCTGATAAACTTGTTCCAGGTACTGATTCATATGTTTCAGGGAATACTTCAGAATTAATATTTTCACTAGAGCTCGGAGAGGAATCTTCTTGTACAGATTCATACAATGGGGTTGTTTCCTTCAGTAGAAAGTACTACTTTTACTCCCTGGAATTAATAGAATAAGCAAAAAAAAAAAAAAAAAAAATAATAATAATAATAAATAAATAAATAAAAATAACATAGACCCAGAAAATATTTTTATTTTCCCAACAGTTAATTTTTAATTATTTTTTTTAAATTTCAGATTTTTCAAACAAGGCTTGGTCTTGATGACGTCACAAATGATGCTCTTTGCCGCATCTTTCTACCGCGTTTCCACGTTATGATAATCAAGAAGCGAATTGAATATTGCGCTCTACGCTTGCTATCAACCATATCGTTGCCAATACACGTGAGTAAAGATGCGAATTAAATACTTTGGTCTGTGAATGGCAACACTGAATGGCATTTCATCATTTGTGATGTCATCGGGCAGAAACATAAACAATTAAAGCGCACCGATTTAAGGAATTTTTTTAAATTATTAAACTTAAACACATTATTTAAAAAATGGTCATATCCCATGTTTTTAAGCATGCTCTTTCAGAAAAAATACTTTTAAAATTTCGGAAACGACCCCATTCCGAGGATGTTGAAGCGGAATCGTCAGTCATGCGCCTGTTTTCTTCTTTACAGCTCAAAGTCGAGCCCTTTCATCTTTGTCGGCCAGTTTTTTATCCACTCCACTGAAGTGACCACGTCGACCGGGCTCTCTTTGGACTTGCAAGAAAATCCCATCTTCCTCTATTTTGATTTTATTCGTACTGACACGTTTGACGGTTTGCAAATTGCCACGGATAAGCCCTGCCCCCCCCCCCCTACAACATATGTTTTTCTATTTTCATTTGTTTTGTGTGCACTATTTACAGCTGTTTTGAGTTTTACAAAGTATCGCGTCGCCCGCGTTCGCTTGCTTATGAATACGCGTGCTATTAATACGTTTAGGCTTTTAGGCGCAAGTCGGCGATGTCGCGATCAAGGTTAGCCTTGAACTTTTATTTTTTGAACTTTTCCTTTCGCTCACCGCTTTTCTGATTTGAAGTGAACTGATTGAGATAAAAGATAAATAGAATCGTTAGAACAACGAAGATGATTTTTCAATACAGTCCGATTTGCAAAGCTTGTTCTTCGAATTTGTAAATATTGTTAATATATTGAATTTTTTTAGTTTGATAGTACTGTGATTTTTTTAGTCAATTTTAGTAACTCTCCATGAAGTCAAAAGATGCAAACGCCCAGAAAGAATCGGAAAATGGTAAGATTTTTACCTTGAAATTTAAACTCAAGATACCGATTATTACATTTTTTGGCGCCCCCGGGTGGGCGTTCGCAATTATATTGAATTAAGTTGAAAAACTAATAGTATTTGATCAAGATAGTTTTTTCTTAATATAAATGATGGAGAGTTTGAAGAAATTACGCACTCCATTACGAAGTGGTTTTTCGAGAATCGCTAACCAACTGGAAGAATACTTAAAAGCTACAAATTGTAGTCAAGATGAAATAGAAGTCTTAATTAACCAGTTGAGTGAGAAATGGTGTGTACTTGATATGAAAGAAAAAGAAATTCATGAAATATTAGCGAATGATTCTGATTGTGCTCAAGAGGATTTTGATGTTGAATATAATGTGTATGAGTCATACAAAGAAAAATTCATACGACTTAGAACGAAAGCTGAAAAAATGCTGCGCAGTACTAATAATGAAATTTCAACTGTTGTGACTGAAACGGAGTTAAATAAACGCCGATTTAAGTTACCGCGAGTAGAGTTGAAAAAATTTAATGGGGATATTAAGGAGTGGCTCGGTTTTTGGGGTCAGTTCAGAAAAATTCATGAAGACATAAATATAGCACCTGAAGATAAATTTATTTATTTGACTCAAGCTACTGTAGAAGGCTCTCGTGCCAGGGAACTCGTTGATTCGTTTCCCCCATCTGCGGAAAATTACGAACAAGCAATTGAATGTTTAACTGCCAGATTTGGTAGGGAAGACTTGCTTATTGAAGTTTATATAAGAGAATTATTGAGTCTAGTGCTGACAAATTCAATGGGTCAAAAGAAGATGCACCTGGCCAAATTATATGATAAAATAGAATCACATATCCGAGCATTAAATTCCCTGGGTGTTACTTCCGATAAATACGCTTCGATTTTGTATCCATTAGTTAAAAGTTGTTTAACCAGAAGATATTATTAGAATATGAGAAAGAAGCATGTCTTTAGAAAATGAAAATACTAAAGAATTAAATAAATTGACCTCTCTAATGAATTTTTTGAAAACAGAGGTTGAAGGGGAAGAAAGAATTTCCTTAGCGAAAGAAAGTTTCAGCTTCGATTCGAAGCGAATGAAGAAACATTCCTCACCACCTCGCCCGAGTAGAGGGGAAGAAGAGAAAATTCCAACCGCAGTCGGACTTTTTGGTTCCACAAATTCGAACACGTGTGTATTTTGTGGGAAGAAAAATCATGAATCATCTGCTTGCCGATATGTGCTGAAAATGAATTTAGATGATAAAAAGAAGATATTAATGAAAAAGGGCTGTTGTTTTTGCTGCCTTAAAGTGGGTCATAGAACTCGAACGTGTAAAGTAAGAATTGTGAGCGATGTAGTGGAAAACATGCAACTATAATGTGCAACGAAAATAAACACCAAGAGCGCGATAAATTGAAAACAGACGTGCTGAAAGAGAATGACGGTCAAAATGCTATGAATGACACAGTGCTAAGTAACCGCACTTGTAGTCAGAACATTCTGTTGCAGACTTTATACGTCAGATTGCGAGGCAATCAGGAAGGGAAAATCGTGAGATGTCTTATTGATTCTGGCTCCCAACGGTCATATCTGAGTAAACGAGTCGCTGAAGAAATGCAGTACGATCGTCTTAAAGAAGAGAAAGTTATACATAATTTGTTTGGTGGTAAAGAACACATAGAAAAACATTACCGACACAGAGTATTAGTCAGTAGTATTAACAAAGAATATCACTGCAATTTTGAAGTACTTGACCAAGAAAAAATATGTTCTAAAATACCAACTTTGAAGTTAGATCCATGTGCGCAAGAATTGAATAAAGAAAATATAATTTTGACAGATCAATTGATTCCAAAAGAAACAGAATCTGAAGACATAGATTTATTAATTGGAGCTGATGTAGCAGGTAAGCTTCTCACTGGAAAAGTCATAGTTCTGCCATGTGGACTCGTAGCGGTCGGAACACATCTTGGATAGACCTTGATGGGGAAAATGCCATTTGACGATCATGATGACAATTCTACAATGGTGGTAACGAATTTATTTATGAAAGATTTTACCATTACAGAAATGTGGAACCTTGATGTGATAGGCATTACTGATCCGATCATTAAAAAAGGCAACGAAGAAAAGGATTTGCAAATGAAAATGCAATTTCAGAATTCTGTTTTTATAAATAATGAAGGACGGTATGAAGTGGCATTACCGTGGGCCGAGGATCGTCTACCATTACCTACAAATAAAGAGTTAGCGCTTAAACGCCTGGAGACAACAACACGGAAACTTTGCTCTCAAAATTTAATTAATCGATATGATGAAGTTTTAAAAAATTGGGAAGATTCAGGCATAATCGAGGAAGTGAAACAATGTGAAAATATTGATAGCGGACACTACTTGCCCCACAGACCAGTGATTAAAGAAAGCAGTTCTACTCCCGTACGGCCTGTGTTTGATGCGTCTGCAAGAACTAAGTTTTCGCCGTCACTGAATCAATGTTTAGAAGCTGGACCCAATTTAATTGAATTAATCCCATCACTTTTGCTAAGATTCAGAGAGAATAAATACGGTGTCGTTGCAGACATAGAAAAAGCTTTTTTACAGATTAGCATTAGGCCACCAGATAGAGAATATCTTAAATTTTTCTGGTGGAAGAACATAGATACAAAGGAACTGAAAATATTTCAGCACACCAAAGTTGTGTTCGGAGTAAATAGTAGTTCATTTTTATTGGGTTCAGTTTTAGATTATCATTTTCAAAATTGCATGAAAGATACAGAACACGATCAGAAAGTTGTAGAAAAACTGAAACATAGTTTTTACGTAGATAACGTTTTATCCAGCCTTGAAAGTGAAGCTGAACTTCAAAATTTCATTGAAGAATCTCGTAACATTATGGCACAAGCAAAATTTAACCTAAGATGTTGGCAATATTCGAACGATAAAAACCCTGAAGTCGAAACAAATCTTTTAGGACTGATTTGGAACCGAAAAACGGATACTATTAAATTGAGTTTGACTTGGATAGAAGACCAACATTTTGACAAAATCACTAAACGAGTAATTCTAGCTGTTACACACAAAGTGTTTGATCCAGTGGGTTTTGTGAGTCCAGTTCTCCTTCTACCTAAGCTGATGTTGCAAGACTTATGGAAATCTGGAATATCCTGGGATGCAGAAGTAGACGAAAGCATGAAAGAAAAATTTCTTCATTGGTTTGGAGACCTCTGTCTGCTAAAAGAAGTCTCAATTCCACGATGGGTGCAGTGCCATGAAAAGAATAAGAAGTCTTGTAGCATCCACACGTTTTGTGATGCCAGCGGGCGTGCCTATGCTGCTACGGTATTTTTAAGAATCCAGACGGACACAGAGGTTGAGGTTCACTTATTAGCTTCGAAATCCAGAGTGGCTCCTGCCAAGCAGATAACTATACCTCGTCTTGAATTGATTGCTGCCACTGTTGGAGCAAGACTATGCACATCAGTTTTAGAAAGTTTGCAATGGCAGAATGTTGAACTTACATTTTGGACAGACTCGACTGTTGTCTTGTCTTGGATACAAAAAGAAGAAATATGGACAGTTTTCGTGGCTAACAGAGTACATGAAATCAGGAAGTTAACAAAGCCAAATTCATGGAAATTTGTGAAAGGAGTAGAGAATCCAGCCGACCTTCCTTCCAGGGGCTGCTCAGCTAAACAACTGCTGGCGATGAGATGGTGGGAGGGCCCGTTTTGGTTAAAGAAGAATGAAGACGAATGGCCACAATTTAATTTGGTTTTCAATGATGAAGAAATTTCTCGAGAAAAGCGAAGGAGTGCTGTGATAAATACCCAAGTCAATGTGGAAAGCGAAGATATGTTTCACAGATACTCAAATTATCCGAGACTCATTAGATTCTTTGGATGGATTTATAGGTTCTACTTGAATTCGAAGTCTAAAAATTCTAAACAAAAAGCAAATCTAAGTGTACAGGAGATGAAAAATGCGAAAAATGCGAAAAAAAAAAAAAAAAAAAACCCTAAGTCCGGAGTTGTCACACGTCCTGTGCAACGTGTGTACAGTTTAGAAATAATAGAAAACGATGAAGGTACACTTTTGAGAGATAAAGCCACTACTCGGAAGAACCAGGAACCAGTGGTAACGCGAAGTGGACGAATAGTAAAAGAACCCAAGAGACTAGGCTCCACAGCAGATTGAGTTCTTCATAGGTGAAGAGCTCAAGGTGGGAGGATGTCGCGATCAAGGTTAGCCTTGAACTTTTATTTTTTGAACTTTTCCTTTCGCTCACCGCTTTTCTGATTTGAAGTGAACTGATTGAGATAAAAAATAAATAGAATCGTTAGAACAACGAAGATGATTTTTCAATACAGTCCGATTTGCAAAGCTTGTTCTTCGAATTTGTAAATATTGTTAATATATTGAATTTTTTTAGTTTGATAGTACTGTGATTTATTTAGTCAATTTTAGTAACTCTCCATGAAGTCAAAAGATGCAAACGCCCAGAAAGAATCGGAAAATGGTAAGATTTTTACCTTGAAATTTAAACTCAAGATACCGATTATTACAGGCACGGGTTACCGTGCTTCAAATTGCATGAAACTTTGTTTACAACGGTTTTGATATAAAAGGAAAAAAATAAGAGGGTATGCGTTTAAAAAAAAAGACTTTCATTATTTTGGGACATCCTAATATATATGTATGTATATTTTTTAATCTTAGTAATTAAACACCTTAGAGGGCTAGTTTTAATTCCCCAAACGAGGAGGCAACAACATGATCAATCCGTGAAATTTGAAATATCAACGCTTAAATCATCTTTTTTTCTTGATGAGAAAGATTTTTACCTTACGGGTTAATGGAAAGGAACTAAAAGCTTTTATAATAAAAATGAATCTTTCTTTGGGAAAAATATCTCTATGCAGTATTTCTACAGAACTTTAATGGAAATTTTAACGGAATATTTTTAAAGAAATTAATTCTGTTAATGCAACAAAATATTGGATGATACTTAATAATTATCCTTGAGAAGTTAAAGCACGTGTTTGTAAAAAAACCCGACATCCAAACAAGTGGATGTCGGGTGGACCTTTTTAGTCGTTTGTATTTGTAGAGAAATAGAGCACTGATTATTTTGTTGCTTTATTCTGTTGCTACAAAAACAATTTTACCAATAAATAAATATTGTAATTTTAATACTATGTGCTTAAAACTACGTGCATTTAAAATGGATTTAACAGAAACTGTTTGTATTACATACTTTAACTGACATTTTTTAAAGTATTCAGATACAAAACTTAGCTTAGTGGAAATTTTTATTGCATCTGTCTTATATCTTGCTATTCCTTTCGTTTTTATGTTTATATGTAGAAAAAAAGTGACAGAAAAAAAGTGTTTTGCTCAATATTGTGTTAGTTCAATGTTGGTGTGAATAAAAAATTGCTTGCTTAGCTCTTGGAGAACCCCATGTTTTCTTCAGGCAACTGATAGTGCGATTAAGAGTCTCGATAGTTTCTTGATTTTGCTTGTGCGTAAAAGCTATATTATGTCTTCATGATATTACTTTTAAGTAATAGTTGAAAATGATTTAGAATACAATAATTCATACTATAGTACAAAAAATGTATGTTGGAAATAGTTTGACTCCTTAAAAAGTCTAAATTTCAATACGGTGACCTAATTTTGAAGTTTAACATCAAATTACGGTAAGCAGTAAGTTTGTTTGTATTTATGCATTAATAAATTAGCATTGCTCGAATGAAAAAAATCGAACTCGCATGTTTTATTTTAAAGGTATTTCGTGTGCAAAGATATCTTTAACGCGATTAAACGTGTAACAAACGTTTTGTTGAAAAAAATCATCCAAAGTTGAAATTCTTCTTTTCCCCTTTCATCTGCCAAAGAAAAAAAAACTTTGAAGGAAGTTCGTAAATCTTCAAGACTTTTTCTTTGATGAAAAATATGTTTGATAAAAAAATGTCCCGACGTTTTTACGCCATCAGAATTCAATCATGTGTGGAATACTCATCAGAAAAGAAGAAGAAAAATTGAAGAATTTACGGTGACGTATCAAAATTCATATATTTTATTAGTTTTCAATCAATATAATGATTTTTACACGCAAAGCGAGTTAACTGTAACTGTGCGTACTACGTTTTTATTAGTTTAAAACAATGTATTGCTACACGATATGCTATTAATACTTATTAATAAATATTTTAAAAACTCTAGTTATATTTTTTCTTCAGCATGTTATGGAAAAAAATTATTATTATTTTTTTTTTGTTTAAATATTTGTTTTTGTAAGAAAAAAAAATTATCTTTGCCAGTTTAATAAGAGCAGTTTTACCATTGAAGTTTTGACTCACACTGTGTTTTTCAAATTTCAGCATTTGTTTTTTGGTTTGTGAACCCGAGATGCAGCATAGCTTCCAGCTCTTATTTAGTTTCTGTTTATGAACCATTAGCATGTAAAATTAAAGTTAAATAACATACGTATAACATATTTTTCAGCAATAACATTAATACTTTTTTTCAGTTTTTTTTTTTCTCTCCTGTTGTGTCATCTACCATTCACATACAGGCAAATGAGCTGAAATGTTTGTTCACTCATATTAATGTACAAATATATATCTTTATTGAGCAATCACGATTGCGTATTGCTTTCATTTAACTGTTTTTGACGTTCCTTTGATTTTTCCCACCGCCACCCTCTGCAGCATCACCGTCGACCGGCTCCTCACGCTGCTGCACCTCTAGCGAATACCATCTCCTGGTTTCGTCAATATCCTACACTTACACGCATACATACTCGCACCTACACACATATACATATATACACCTACACACACATACATACACCTACACACAAACACATACACACGCAAACACACACACCTACATACACACAACTACCCACACATTCATGCCTGCACACAGACACAAACACATATGCCAACACACACATACACATTCCCCCCACACACCTACACACAACTACTCATACACTCATGCCTGCACACAGACACAAACACACATGCCTACACACACACACATACCCCCCCCCACACACAAACACACACGCTTACATATACATACACACTCGTGATTGCGAAAAACATAATTTGAATTCAAGATGACAAAATTCAAATTATTATTTATTTTTTTTTGCGAGTAAAAATAGCTCTATTAATGCAACAATAAGAAAGATAAATCGTAATAGATTGTCGACTGCGTATTTTATTCTTTTTCGCTTTCAGTTTTTAGCCTACTTTCCCAGTAAAAACCAGAAAAAGAAGAAAAAAGCATGAAAGAAGGCTTACTGCATCTTAAAAATGTCGCGAAAAAAAAAATCAAAAATAAATAAAAAAATTAAATAAATATAGAAAAATTAAAAATTGTAAAGTAGGGTATTGAGATGGGGAAAAATGTCTGTCTGTCCGTCGGTCTGTCGGTCTGTAGGTCTGTCTGTCTGCCCCCCCCCCTCCCTAATAACTTTTGAATGAATAGTCCGATTCGAACAAACTTTTTTTTGTTCGAAAGATCTCGGCGAGGACACATCATTCCCATATTTTCACTTTTTGATCTGAACTATTTTTTGTTCAATTTTGAACAGTTCAAAAAACTTAAAATTAGCGCCTACGGGGAAATTGAAAGTCAATGTAGATTCCGTACTTGAAGGTGGATTTATTTCAAACAAATTTTGTTGGAAATAGCTCTTGACGCCAAACTCCAGACTCCGACTCCGAGAATTTAGAGGCATCTGACTCCGATTTCGACGTTCGACAATTAATTGGACTCCGACTCCCCGACTTCGACTCTGATTTCGTAGCTTTGGCAAAAATTTATATACGGAGGACAAATGAACTACTCCGATTCTTGGATATTCGTCTCCGATTCCTTTATCCCAAAATGAGATTGACTCCGACTACGACTCCGCCGCTGTGGTTTTCACTGTGAAATAATTATTGTTGATATGATTTGTTTTTATTTTCACGCTAAAGTTTTAATTTAGGTATTCAGTTTTCGGCGAATAAACTCGAAGTCATTTATGTTTCTACATAACGATATGCGCAGACGATTTTTTTTTTTTTTTTTGGACAATGAAAAGTATTTTTTTAAGTTGTGTGTGTGTGACATTTTATTGTTTTTATTTATTTTGGTAAGTGCATTAATTCATTTAAAAAATTATTTTTGGCAACAGGGGAAAAAGAAACGATTTTTTTTTTTTTTTTTTGATATGATGTATTTATTTTAATAAGCTTATTAATTTTTATTATTATTTTTTCGTTTTGAAAGCTGTTAAAGAATTTTTTTAAAGGGAAAAAAGTGTATTAGCTGCTTTGTTTAAAATGTGCTGCTTTTTTTTTTAAATGGGTATACGGGAAAGTAAGCTCGTATAGTTCTAGACGGAACTTCTTGTTATTTCAGAGATGACGTGCTGGTTATAAAGGAACTCTGATCAATGTGCTGCCACAACCCATTAAAGCTAAATTCTGCTACGCTGTTCTAACGCACAGCCTATCGCATGCCCCATAATTATTGTTGTGGTTATTTCACGCAGTGTTGTTTATCTGTTAAGCCTAACAATTATAATTGATATAACAATTTAATTTAACAAATTTAAGCAACGCGTACGCATCGTCGCTGGTCTCGATCATTAAGTGCAACTGGTCAGTCCCTGCATTGTCTATAGTGGGAATTTATGTCTGAAATCGGATAGTTTCATTGTTCGTTTGACCCATTTAATCTCAGTATGTTAAATTCTTCTACGAATTCTGAAATAGAATACAGTCAGGTCTCTACTTACACGAGGTATGCATTCCAAGAGCCCTCGCGTAAATCAAAATTTCGCATTGTGCAAATGTGTACGTGTTTGATTTTTTTATATAAACATACCCTATTATTTAATACGCTTTTAAACACCATTCGAACTGTTTTAAACCATTTCTTAACTAAAATACATTACCGTTTCTTTTGAAAAGAACTGCATTTTTAATGTATTTAAAAAAACTGAATTCTTCAACATAAAATGCTGCCATGACGCACAAAATCGATGATCAATGTGCCATAGAGACATAAAGTAAAATAGTAAAGTGCGTACAGTATATAGTTTTAATGTAATCCTGCGCTATAATAGTTCTGTATAGTAACTATAGTAATTGTCTTAGTAAATTAAAAAACAAAACATGGTGACGATTTATGCTGCACGATCAGATAGATATTTTAATATACATTTCTAAATACATTACTTTAAGTTTTCTTTCATAATATTTCCATCTATGGTAACAATACTCTTCTTGGTATCTTTAACCTGCAACTCAAGAGCAGCTCTATTTCCAATGTTTGCGTTTTGCTGAGACACACATCTGCAAGCTTCAATATTAAAGCTAAGTTCTGAATTTTTACAGTTGTCCTCTTCTTGACTTTTAATTGCACTTATGGAAGACTCACTTATACCTAATTGTTGTTCTACCTACGAAATACTTTTCATTTGTTCAATCATAATGATAATATACCTTTTATTTGATTCTCAGAAACTTTCCCTTTTCTTTCCATCTTTAAACTTCATATAAAACAGTGCGCTTAGATGCCATTACTTTTCGTCAACCTTTATACTCAGAGTAGAAAAATTAAATGAACGCTGCAGAATGATTATTAGTGTACTCTAACAAAGCGATGCTTAGATTAGTACGGTGATGGAACTTTCGCTGCGATGCTAAAGGGAGGAAAACCCATCAGCGAAATTATTATTTAGTAATCACAAAGAAAATATAACCATTCCAAACCAAAAATTTTCGTGTTGCACACGAGGTATTTGCATTAGTTCTAAAATTTGTTACTGGTGGAAAAACTCGCTTTGCTGCCATTTTGCGTAAGTCAAATCCCGTTGTAGTGTATATCTACTGTATTCACACATCTATACCTATTTACCCTTCTGGGTTCAATGTCATAATTCTCGTCGTGGTGCTATAATCAGGGCAAAAACCTTTTCACGTGAACCACAGTACAAATGACAAACATACCAATTAACTTCCCATTATACATTTTGTATGAGATACTATCTCGATACGTACAAATATTTAATAATTGCTTTTCCGTGACTTTTCTTGCCTCAGAATACATTTTTAAAAACTCCTTAGCATGAACTAGTCTCTTCAAACTTAATACTGTCTGACCAGGGATTGTATGGAAAGACAAACATCCGTTTTACAGCCGGAAATAGACAAATCTATTATTTTTAGCGATTTCAGATTTTGCAGAAGCAGAGTCTTATTCAAACGAGTGGAATACATGCATCAAATTTTTACCAATCCCGCTCATTCACATAGATTCGTCTCATCTGGACGTTTGAAAATTCCATACAATCCGTGGTTGGACAGTATAACTCTTTCCGTTGAAACTTAGCACTTCAATATAATACTACACTTTTCCTATCGCTTAGTAATATCCGAGCAAATGACCCTTTTAAAGATGAATTGTGTCCAATAGTTAAACTGAAAAAGATGACTTTCAAGAGAAGAAGATGAAGTGTCTTGTTTTACATGTGCTATAACATAAATGTAAAAGGAGATTTCTCTATAACTTTTTACAGAAAATATGCATGGGTGGTCAAGTGCGCTTTATTTATATCTGAAAGAAAGAGCTTAAGATTTTGTTTTCTGATTACATAATTTTATTTTGATGAACATTTTATTTCGAATTCAGTTTTTTTCTTCTTTTTGAAAGCTATGAAAGAACTTTCTTATGATAAAAAAGCATTAGCTGCATTGTTTAAAAGGTGCTACTATTTTTATTATTCATTTATTTGTGTGTGTGTGTGTGTTTTTATGCATCATACTCATCAGATGAGCAAGGCATAATTTGTTTCCAGAAATCTTCTTATAATGTTTAATAAGTATGTTTGATACATTTTTCTGTCTTTTTGGAGGAAACTTCATGCTTAATTAAGTAAAGATTATGCCATTTATTTTGTCGGTCAGTCTTTGAGGTGGAATTTTATTCTTTTATGTGTTTGAACTCCCATGTTAGACTTACTAAGTTAGTAAAGGATTATTAAGGATCTCAGAAATTGCCCTTTCTTTGGAAATATTACTCGCCAGACCAGGGACACAAATGGGGTTATTGCAAACAAATTGAGGGAGATTTGTTATCATATCAACTACTCTTGTGTAAAAGTATGTGTAAAAGTCGTTATGTTATGCAAAGAGAAATGTTATAGGCTCTTGTTATGGGCTCTTATATTAAAATGTTATGGTCTCTTCTTGCTGATTTGACGGCCAGAAGAGTTGAAGCATTTAATTACTTATCTATTTTCATAAAAGTCATTAACTTGATTATGATGAAATTTTATATTTATCAAAATGATCAAATCAGAAACCCTATATATACTTAGGTTGAACTATTTGCCATTTTTGATTTAAAAGAGGATGAAAAATTACCGCCCTTGGAGTGTTTTTGTTTCTTTTCAGCTTCATTTTACGTACGCGATATTCATTAGTTTTTCTCCCAAACAGAGAATAGGATTTGAAAATAAAGGGGTTTTTTTCCCTTTCGGGTTTAGTGACTTTTAAGAACATGTCTGGAAAAAAAAACATGTTAAATATTGCAAAAGAAAAAAAAAACCCTTCAATGTGACAAACTTATTAAGTTTACTAATACTAATACTTAAGTAAACTAAATTAAGTTTTTGTTCACATGTGAGTATAGGTCTTTGCATATCATACGGATTTTACTGCTGGTGAAAAGTTTCATTATCCTTTATTTGTAAGTTTGCTTGGCATTTAGAGTGATTGAAAATTAGGAACTATAAATAAAAAACTACTGATTGCATTATGAAATGAAAACTTTAATGATAATATTTCTTTCTTTGAAGAATGCTCCGAAATTTATTAATTTTAAAAAATGTCTTTAAAAACAACAAATTAAGCGAACTAACTGCCATATTTTGAAAAAGAAAACATTCAAAACAATATGATATCGAAAACATTTCAATTGGAGAGATAAGGCAGCTTCGGTTGTTTGTATGTTCAATTACGTTGCTAATAATTGTGAAACTATAATTATTTTACTTTATTAATACTCTAAGTAGTATTATTGTGAAATACTACGCATTTAAATTTCCGAGAAAGTAAATTAGTCCTATTTTGGGAGCATTACATTCTTTGAAGTTTACTAGTTAGCAATTAGTTCATTAATTGAATTAAAAAGTTAACAGTAGTGAACCGAGAAATAGAATTTTACTGGTTACCATATTCCTTTATAATAAAAGTAGTACCGAGAATTTGCTTGACAATGTTTAGGGAGAAAGTGGCTGCAATGAGACAGGGAGAACAGTACGACAACAGCAATTTATTTTCTGTTTAGATATTACCAGCCTGGTAAAACGTTTGAAAAGTCAGATACACATACTGTTAACAATGTTATAGAAAAAGGTTTGCTTTCAAGTATCATGTAAGAAAAATATGTCAACATAGTTTGAACCCGTCGAATTAAAATATATCGATTGTTTGTTGCACTGTTTCTAAACTCTTAGATGAACTTTACTAGCTAGCAGGGGTGCCCCCCCCCCAAGAGTAAGGGCACACACCCCTAAATATCGCAAAGCCCGCCCCAAAATAGCCCCCCTCCCGATGAAAGTTTAAAATGTTCCTCAAAACAACCCCTTCCCCGAAATTTCAGTGGCGCTGTCAGCGCCATGACCCCTCCCCCGCCCCCTTCACCTATTAACCTACGCTCATTTTAGCAGTAGAATGATGTTGCTAGTTTTCCTTGTCTGGGAATCTAAGCCATTGAGTTTATACTTCGAAATGAGGAAACCATGAGATACCATTCATTCGTTGTTCACTGCTTCTACGACAATTTCATATAAAAAGTGGAGAAATTTTACGTTGAATTAAATTGAATTACCACTTTGATGCAATTAATAATGAAAAAAGTTTTAAAACATTGGATCAAAAAATAAGGATGCTTCAATGGAATTATGACGGTTATAGCTTTATAATATCAAATAAATATTTCCATTTCTTACTTATTATACTTAAAATATTTTCGTTTTGTATAATTTTAATTTCAATGTGCTAAATTCAGTGATTGTTTTCCAAATTTCAAAACTCAACGTGACTAGAAAAAGGAAAGTCAAATAACCTATTTTGAACTTTTTCTAAAACAGACCGGAAATAAGTTTTTGTAATAATAATAAAGTCTGAATTGAAAGAATTCCATTAATATCGAATGCTACATCACACGATGAAACTTTAACCAAATTACTAATCCAAAAAAATATCAGTCATTCTATCACATTCCCGAACAAATACCCAGTAGATGTCACTACTGTGTATTAAGACGATATGAAACTTACCTTGCCAAAGGCAATTCCTCATACTAAAACCAAATGACAACTATTCAAATTTTTATATTTAGATTTATTCAAAGTTAACAAATTCAAAAAACACATGTTTCATTGTGCCTACTTACTGGGGGAATAGTTAGACAAAATTGCATTTTTTTTTCATGTTTGCCTGATTTTGTATTTTTTTTCAAGATCCTGTTTTGTAATACCTATTACAGTGACAAATATTGTACCATTTGAAAAATTTAGTTTGTGTGTTTTCAAATAATAAAAAATGTCATTAAATTTTCATGTTTCACTGTACCCACTCTTCCTCTACTTCTTTCTCACTGCTGGGTTTCAGCTCCAGCTTAAAATTTCCTGCAAATCGTCAATTAACTATATTTTTCCATTGGTTCTTATTATATTTGAAATTTATAGAGACAAAATACTCTATGTGAACTATTAGCACAGTACAATTCGGTCCGGTCACTTATTTTTATGACCTTAACATTCTTGTTTGCCTCTTCGCCCCTTTTAATGCATTGGTTTGTCTCTTCTTTAAAGATTGTATCATGTCTATAATTGTGACAGACCTTGGAAGCATTATTGAGACTACAAAAAAGCCTGATAACATCATTATGTACGCTTACAGGTAAGACTTATCTCAACTATAGTTCGTTCAAAGTTCAAATAATAATAGTCTCAATGCTTATAGATTTTAATGTGCCGATGCCATCATTATCTGTGGAAAACTCATTCTCTGTCATAAAACAATATTTCTTAACAATTTGCTTTCAATAAAACTTAAAACTGTTAGTAAACAATTGGTTATGTCACTGTTTGCGCTAAAATGTTTATTTAAACAAAAATATGATACTATTTAAGGTTTTTTTTAAATGCAGAAATTATTCTGCAACACAGATAGCAGATAATTATAGAATTAAATTAAAATGATTAAACCGAACTAGTATAATATTTAAATATTAATAGTTTAAGTAAAATCAAGATAGGGAAACACTGTAGTATCAGTTGATGTCTGCAATAATTTACACTATAACATTTAAAAAATCAGAGTTAAAGAAATGTACAAAAATGTGATAAGCACAACTTCAGCAGTAGCAGACAAAACTAAATACGTTAAACAATGTCTCTTAAGTTCTTGCTGAGAACAAATAATAGAAGCACGGCTATTGGATTACATGTATCAGTATATAAAAGTGTTTGTAATTAGGATGGAAACGAAAATTGACAATAGACTGGAACTAATACCAATGTCTTTGACAGAGAACAGAAAAATAACCTAATTGCACAAGATTATTGCTATGGTAACTACCGGTTACCAGCGATGGCAGAAGTATTTAGCTGTAGCATTAACGGGACAACGGTTGTTTTCCGACTCACAGAAAATGAGAGCGCATACCGTAGAACATTTTGTGATTTGGTCAATGAACTAACTGGCATCCGCTATGTACTTCATGTAGTTAATTTTTTTTTAGTTAGATATCAGCCACTTAATTCTCTTAAATCAAATCTCGTATTTTAAACATAACTTTTACTTGTCTAATTCATAATGTTAATACAACCAAATGAAATAAAACTTAATATTTAAAAAAGTCAATATATTACGTTTTAACATGATTTTTCAGTTTTATTACTTTTAAAAAATGTAATTAAAACCTTTCTGCAGAACCATGAAGTATGACCTTAATTTTTTTAAGTTAGAATATGTTTGCTTTGGAACTAAATAAAGTGAAAAATGTTGTGACGAAAAGTAAATGGAAAAAATGCAAAAATTTTCAAGAAACTGTAGCCAAATTTTTGGGCTAAGGGCACTCCTTCGCCAATGCAAAAGAAATGAGTCTAGCTCGCTTTTTTGGATATGTTTTTAAACATAAGATTTTTTTGCACTAAAAAAGGGGTACCCTGGAGTCCTGAAACAAGTGACTGCAATTTCTTGAAAATGTGCGCATCATTTTCTATTATATTCGTCTTGTTTTTATCGTGTCTGACATTATGAGTTTTTAGTTTCTTTGTTAAAAGCTATTTTTTGGTAAATCTAAAGCAAACGAACATGCAATATATCGTATTTTACTGGACTTGTAAATGCAAAAGAATCGCTAGTATGTATCTCACATTTAAAAAAAAATAGCTTAAAGATATGAAACCTCAAAGATTTGAACTGCCTAGGTTGCCCAAAGCTTTATTAAATGATGCTGTGAAATATTGAAATTTTTTCTTGGATATAGGAGAAAAAATATTTGTAAATCAGAATGCCACATCACCAAATTACTGAAAGCTCTTATTTGCAATCTGTCAAATTTACAACTTTCTCTTAATAGGATTCACATGGGATGATTTTTAGCAAAAGAAAAATGCATACTTGGCTCATTTCGTAGAAGACTCTTTTTTTTTTTTTTTTTGGCAGTATGTTCATCTTATTAGGAAACCTCATGATAGTGTAAAAATTAAGAAAAAAATATGAACAATTAGAAACTAAAAAACACCTTAAAAAACATGTTTATGGAAGCATAAATTATTTTCCTAGTGTCCTAGTTATCTGCATATGAAGTCTTAGAGCCTATTGAAAATTTAAGAAAAGTAGCCAAAATTAGCGAGTGTCAGTGAGAAATAGCAGATATCTTTTCACACGAACGATTTTAAGATGTAAACAGACGGAGAAATTGCGTGTTAATTTTCTCGCTAAGTCTTTAAATTTGGTGTTTTTCTTAAATTTCTACAGACTTTAATACCACATCTCATATATATATAACATCTAAAATCACTGATCGAGTAACGCTCTGACGTCACCAGCAATGACTTTTTTTGTAAACATGAATTACTTTACAAATGATAATTTTCATTGAACATTGTAAAAAAAAAATCCGAAACGTTACTTTTAATTTCCATTGAAGATTTCGGGAATTCACAAGTAGTCACAATTCCCTGTAAAACTTAAGTATCGTTGTCAAAGAGTATTCTGATAAGTTGAATGAATTCAGACTTCTTACTGTTGTGCAAAATATTTTTAGCTACCAGTTTAAACATTAACTGAATTTATTTGTTATCTATGTGCATTTGGCGCGATTACTATTGCTATTTGGCACGATTACGGCCCTGCCAGTTTGACATAACTCCCAATGAGAACAAATAAGTCTCTGGATTCCGCAGCTTTGCAAGGATTGCTGTCGAGTGAGATGCTCGGCACTTACTTGCAATTGTGTCGTAGTTTTAGACATGAATGAAATACTGCTATATTGGAGCTTTCTTGGAAAATCAGGAAGACGCCGAGATATTGCTTAAAGCCTACTATAACCGGGGTTTTTTTGTGTGCTATTTAGAAAGAGTCAAGGACAATTTCAGGAAGGTTACTGACTCTTAGCGGAAAACTTTCCTGTTTTTTGCAAGATTTTTTACTGGCAGAAATGGGGCACATCAGCAACCCATTATTTTCCAGGAACGTTTCTGAATCGTTTTTTGTGAATATAGTATATATATTTACGAGATAATAGCGGATATTCTTGATTTTTTTTTTCAAATGTTGACAATTTTTTTCCGCCAAAATGAGTTAACGTACTCCGACTTCACTGATTTTGCCAGAAAAGAGCAATTGCGAAAAATTATGCAACCCGAAATTTCAACGATCAAAATATCCCCAGACAGGTAGTTGCTTCACTCAAATGAATAAGCAATTCTCACGGCGGGTTACTCTATCAGTAACCACCATCATTTTTAAAGTAATTCATGTTTACAAAAAAAAAAAAAAAACTCATTGCTGGTGACGTCAGAGCGTTACTCGATCAGTGATTTTGGCTATTATATATATGAGGATAAGATATTATGGGGATTTTCTAGTATCTCGAATAAAGGCAGGACGAGGGAAAATATTTTTGTGTAAAAATGATGCTCCAAAATGGTTTTTATTGCTACATATTTCAACCTTTTTCATTATTATACTATTCGCGTGATTCCCTGGTTAGTATGACCTAACTATTGTCCTGAATCTTATGCATGAGCCAAAAATCAAGTGCTACGATTAGAAGGTGAAACAAATTAGAATTATAACAAGATGATAATTTTTGCATTGCGCAAATGACACTAATAATACAAAATTTTATTGTTAAAAACATAAATAAAATTTTATTGCATTAAACCATTGGAAAACACGCTGTTTCTGTTCTTGCTGGTAAAAAGCTTTATCTCATGTGAGTTTTATAATCGTGGATGCAATCAATCTAATGAACATGCGTATTAATGTTTTGGGTGAGTTTTGTCACACATAAAGAGACGGAATTTTTTTTTTTTAAATACTAACAACGATCAAATAGTAATGTAAATGTTGCATTAATTTAAGAAAAAAATAAAACGCTTTATTTTTTTTTAATGCTAACAAATTGAGCAAACGTTGTGAAAATAATTTTATAATGATGCTATTCAACTGAACAAAGATCTATCAATGAAATGCTTTCGAAAGTGACTTAAGAAAATGACATTTAAAGTGTTCAAATAATTCCATGCGCTCAGCATAAAAACTGCTTAAAGCATGTATAACAGTTGCTTTGCGTTACTTTCTATTGTTGTTTCCAGTTTGAACTTTGTATTGAGAATTAGAAAATACAATCAATAGCTCTGAAGAATAAGTACATATTGCTTAAATGGTTTTGCTTAAAATCCACTTGAAATCAGTAAAAGGAAAACATTATGAGAAATGAAAATCCTTAAATAGTTTTAGACGTTGAAACATTTTTTTCCAGACTGTATCCTTCAAAAATAATTTTACTTAAACTAACTATTCAAACTTAAGTACTAAAGCAGTTTCGATACTTCTTTAGACTATTCATGAAGCAAATGACTTTTTCTACCCCATTTACAAATTCTGCGAAACGAGGTTTTTCCGACAAACGATAAAATTATTTATTTCTATCTTGTCATTATGTTTTCACAGCTCTCTTGTATATTTATGAATGCAAACAAAAATCATTTTATGCTCCCAAGTCACGTTAATCACGTTAACAATTGCAATGGCGCGTAGTATAGGAAAACCTTTAAAAATCCTAGCCAGAAATGAATGTTAACAGTTTTTTAACTTTAAAAAAAAAAAAAAAAACGAATTCCTCTGGATGACGGTTTGTGATTTGTTTATTTTTAAGAAAAGATATTTAAAGTCGGATTTTAAAGCGGATTTTTTTTATTTCTTCAGATTTCTTATTTTTTTTTAATCTTCAAAAGTTTAGATATTAATAATTAATTTTCATTTATTAACATAATATATTTCATACTATAGATGAAAAAGCAACTTTTCAGCTATTTTCATTTTAAAGCAGTTTCTATTTTAAATAAAAGGTATAAGTACATGGGTTTTAATACAATTCAAATTAAATTTAACTCCCCCCCCCCGCGCCCCATCTGCAACCATCAATCCTTCAACTATAATTCTACAGAACAGTGATACCACTATTTCCCAGAATTTTAATTCTATACTTTTTAGAAGATCACCTTACAGTCAACAATAGAAGTTTGACTGGGATGAAGAAGGGAAAAAAAAAACCTTGATAATAAAGAAATCCGAACTAATGAATCCATTGAGCTTACTTTTAAAATTTGGCTAAGTTATCTAAATATTCAATGTGTTTTAGGATTTATAAATATGTTATAATGTTTACATAATATGGGATTTGATTTTGTGCTTTGCTAATAGATTAGGTTCCCATCATCATCTATGTTTTCAGTGTAAAATAATGTGTTGAACAATTACTTTTCTTAACTATATTATTTATGGTGCAGAAGAAAAGACAGTGCTTTTTGACGTTGTTATTTCATATTTTACTTTTTGGCACAAAGATATTATTCATCTTATTTATCTCACAAATTTTTATTTTGTTCTGAACTAATTTTGGAGCAAAAGCAATATTGCAAGAGTCTGAAAAGCTGTTACACAAACAGAAAGAGGGATCCATGTAAGATAAATAAATACCTTTGTGTGATATAAAGTAACGTAAAGTAACAACGTCTAAAAGCACAAATTCGCAGATTACTGCAGACATATGTTTCGGTGTTTCAGGGAACGCCTTTTTCAATGCAAAACGTAGTGATGTCTTTTTATCCATACACTGCAAATAATCAAACACTTTTTGAACACTTTTTTCACACGGACACTTGTCTCCTTTTTTAGAACACTTATTTCGAAACATTTATTTCAACCGTTGTAAGATCACTTTTTAAAACATTTTTTGAACACGTACACTTGTCCCCTTTTTTAAAACACTTTTTGGGGTCAGTTTCCAAACCACTTCTAGAAACACAGTTCGGAACATATATTCAGTTCAGCATTCTTTTTAGCGCATTTTTTAAGCACTTATAGGATCGCGTTAAAGGCACGTTTTTGAACACTTCATTGAACATTTTGTGGCACACATACAGGTACAGTTTCTAGAATGCGTTTTGCAACAATTTCTTCGCACTAATATCATCAGAGGATACCTACCGCACAAATATAAAAGTAGCTTTTAGAAATTATAAATATGTACTAAATTCGTGTTCATTTTGAGACTGCAAGCTGATGATGGCTTAGGCTTTGGATGAATCTAATTATTTGTCAGCATAGCTACTATGAAAATTTAAAATACAGTGATATTTCCAACTATCTTACAGCAGAATTGCACACGAACAATGTTTACCAATAAAAAGGTTGCAGGAAAATGTAGTGCACAATATTATTTAATACAGAAACTGCATATATTTAAAATATTAATTTCCATATTTTAGTTTTCAAAGCTAATCCATGCTGTAAAAAGTAATCAAAAGTGTACAAACAAAGGCTCACATAATTTCAGTTTGTTGCTTCATAAATTTCATTTTCAAAAATTTTAATTTCTCAAGATCAAAATAAATTTGCCTTCATTGTTTGAATTCGTGCTACTTTGCTATTCAGTGATCTATTGTTTGGTATCTGATCAATGACCTTAAACATTAGTTGTGTTCTTTTAAAAAGGTAAGTGCAGTGGAATTCTTTAATGACTAATTATTTCCTTGAATATTAACTAAAACGATGAGTGCTGGATCTGGGAGCGAAGGGGGGGAGTTGGGATCCTTGCTTCCGTGAGACAATTTTGGGGGACAACAAATTTGTTCTATTTCCGTGGGGGGGGGGATTTGTTGAAACTCAATATAAAACTTGAAGGAGAATGAGTAGGAGCATCAGTTTCAAGATTTGTCCTAGCTCGGAAAAATCGTATATCCGGCACTGACAATTATCATTTAATTATTTTTAGTTTTAGTTCCTTGCATAAGGAAGAAAAGTGTTCGCGAAAAACAAAATAAATAAAAAATTACTTAGTCGTCAGTGGCTGGCATACATTTTCAGTTTAGTAGCCCTTTTTTTACCATTAGTAGCCACTTTATTCAAAACATTTATTTATTTCTTGAATGAGGAAAAAATGTACTACATTAAAACATGAGCTGTGGAAAAGGTATTACCGTACGAGATCTAACTGAAATTCCATTCATTTGCCTTTTTTCTATCCCCTCCCCCCCTCCCGCCAAAGGTGAGTACAAACCTTTTGTATAAGCTTCCAGGTTTGTGCTTGTTTTTAAGGGGTGCGGTTTGGATTCTGAAATTAATAATGGCTTTTATTATTGATTGAAAGGCAACATGTAATACTAAGGTTGGGATCGTTATTACGTTGCAAACTAATTGCTTCAAAATAGAAATATTTTGTGTATGAAAATTCATTGGTGCAAAAATTGTGTGGCTGTTTCGGTTCTTAAGACGTGACTGGTTGAGTACTCTTTTTAGCTTCTATCGTATGGCATTTAATCTCCAGGTGGCAACTAAATGCCATACATTCAGGTCTAACTCAATCAGACAGTTAATATCAAGTTCATTAACTAATGCAGCTAAATTTAAAATACGCAAGGGATTTATGTTTCAAACTTACGCACATAACACTGAACTGAGTTTATCAAACTTATCTAGTCATTAAACACAATATGTTTAAAATGAATTTATTTAACTTTATAGCTACACATTAAAAAATTTACATAACAATGCTTGAAACTATCATTCTTCTATAACCGGGTAAACCACTACCTAAAAAAAAGATAAGATTTTGAGCTTTGCACATATCTAATCATTCAGAATTATGTTTACGGTTATTGTAATGCTCTTTTCCCCCTTCAAATAAAAAAATGGTGGGGGAGAGGAGGAGGGGTAGGTTTTAAAAAGAGGGCGTGATAGGGAGAAAGATGGTCGTATTTGGAAACAAGGGGTCATAGGGATCATTTTACATAGAAATCAGCCAGAGGAATTTTTGAATGAAGACCTGTGATTCAACTCGTATGCAACGTGCGACATTCACATGATATTTGGTTTTTTTTACGTCGTGAAAATCTTTTTGGACATAGGAGTCATCGAAGCTTAGTCTTATACTCTCATTCTGCTCGGAAATTTTTTTTACAAACATCTCTTTTAAAAAAAATCAGAATAACAAGAAGTTCTGTCTAGAACTAGACGAGCCTCCTTTCCCGTATACCCATACTACTTTCTAGTACCTGATCAATATTCTCAAAAATAGCTAAAATCGCAAATTTTTTCATACATATTTTTAAAACACTTTAAGCTGATTTCTAGGAATAAAGTATTCCTTACTCATCTAAAAAAAATTAAATGCGTAAAAAAAAAAAAAAAAATAGCAGCAACTTTTAAACAAAGCAGCTAATACACTTTTTTCCATTAAAAAAATCTTTAACAGCTTTCAAAACGAAAAAATAACAATTAAAATTAATAAGTTCATTAAAATAAATACATCATATCAAAAAAAAAAAAAAATCGTTTCTTTTTTCCCCTGTTGCCAAAAACAATTTATTAAATGAATTAATGCCCTTACCAAAATAAATAAAAACAATAAAATGTCAACTTAAAGAAATAATTTTCATTGTCAAAAAAAAAAAAAAAAATCGTCTGCGCATATCTTTATGTAGAAACATAAATTCGGAACTCCAGCGCTCGAATACGCTACCTTGCGGTGATTTATAAAACTGCGTCTGCACCTAAAACATTGCCACGTTGCGCATCACGTGTGTCTGTTGACGTAAACACAGGCAGTTTGTTCTGAGTATTTATTAACGCAATCGATGTGTCTTAGTTTGCTTTCAGCTACAGAAATTAATTCGTCCCTTAGTAGTATTCTCGAGCTTCTCAAAATAATGTTAGTTTTTCTTATTTCTTTCAAAAAAGTATTAAATGGTGGAAGCGTAAACAAGAAAAGTCTGGATTAACAAAATTGGATAACGTAATACCAGGTAAAATTTTTT
The DNA here is from genome assembly GCF_026930045.1 of Uloborus diversus. Taxonomy (NCBI): domain Eukaryota; kingdom Metazoa; phylum Arthropoda; class Arachnida; order Araneae; family Uloboridae; genus Uloborus; species Uloborus diversus. The sequence continues at coordinate 87,616,671 of NC_072732.1, read as the reverse complement.
ATTGTTTTGTATGAATTTGTAAGAATATGAGTTTTTTTTTAATCTTAAATTAATTTAACTAATCATATTTTACAGCAGCATTTAGTTGGAATGGACAGTATGCAAAATATTTTCTTGAATTTATTATCGTAGAACAAAATGAAAAATGTTTAACCGAGAAAGAATTTACTTTATTCCTTTTATTCTCAGCTGAAAGGTTTCGCCAAATTTGTTTAGGGTTATAGTAGTTTTAGTATTGTGCAAGCAAAGTAGCCTTGGCGAGTTTTCGCATTTTTAGTTAAACCATTTTTAATTTTTATCATGAGTGGAATAAAATGATAGTAAGATTACAGAATTCGATAAGCAAAAAGAAATAATGGTCAATCAACTGAAAAGAAAACTACCACCATATATAAACTGTGAGTACACATTTTATTTATTTTGTTCTGAGTGAATTTGAATCAGTTTTTCAATTCGATGGAAAAAAAAACGAACTTAACAACATTGACTGGACACTTTTCCTTAACCTAATTCCACATAAATGATTTAAATAACCTTTGTTACTACAGTATCCTACTGAAATAGACAGTATGCAAATAAATTTTCTTGAAAATATTTATCGCAGAACAGATTGAAAAATCCAGAAAGAACGTTAAGAATTTGAACAATAAAAAATAAAAGTTCGCCAAAAATCTGTTTATAGGCTTATGGTTTTAAAATTATGTGAAAGAATAATGTATCTTGACAAGATTTCGCATATCAGGTAAATCATTTCCATGACGAATGAATTAAATGCATGATTTCTTTGGATATCCAATCATATAGTCATAGAAATAAATTATCTAGTGTTAAACGTTACTCTTGACAGTCTGCCACGTATGTGCACTATGTGACAAAAATGTCAACAAATGCTGGAAATGTCACGAAACTGAACTTAATATGTACTAATGTATAGAAAAAACGGTACAAAATGAAAATGCCGTTCGAAGCGAACCAAAAATTTATGAATTCCGAATTCAACATCGTGAAAATGGCTGCTTCAGAACAACTTACTGTGTGTTCTGCATTAATTGTTTATTTTCGTAATACTTTTTGGTTTCTAATCTCTTTCTATATGGGTCAGAATAACCAAAAGACTTTGAAAAATCTTTTCAAATGAATAAAGCGAAAAAATCATACATACGAACAAAAATCACAACACTTTTAGCATTTTCTTCGTTACCACATGCGTTTGTTTTAGTTTTCAATTCCGCCATTAGACAGTGACTGCAGTGCCCCCTATAGTTCGTTGGAGTTGCGAATAACTTCGAGTTTATTCGCCGAAAACTAAATACCTAAATTAAAACTTTAGCGTAAAAATAAAAACAAGTTAAATCAATAATAATTATTTCACAGTCAAAACCATAGCTGCGGAGTCGGAGTCAATCTCATTTTCGGGTAAAGGAGTCGGAGTCGAATATCTAAGAATCGGAGTCAGTCATTTGTCCTCCGTGTATAAATTTTTGCCAAAGCTACGAAGTCTGAGTCGAAGTCGGGGAGTCGGAATCCGATTAAGTCTCGGGCATAGTAGTCGGAGTCGGAGTCAAGTGCCCCTAAATTCTCGGAGTCGAAGTCTGTAGTTTGGCGTCAAGAGCTATTTCCAACAAAATTTGTTTGAAAAAAATTCGTCTTCAAGTACGGAATCTACATAGACTTTCAGTTTCCCCGTAGGCGCTAATGTTAAGGGATTTGAACTGTTCAAAATTGAACGAAAATTGTTCAAATCAAAAAGATATTTTATATACAAGTTTTTCATCAAAAGGTTTTTCCTACAAAGTTTGTTTGAAGCAAATTCGCCTCACAGTTCGGAATTGCCTTGAATTTCCCCGTAGGCGCTAATGTTAAGTTTTTTTGAACTGTTCAAAATTTAACAAAAAAAAATTCAAACCAAAAAGTAAAATATGGAATGAGATGTCCTTGCCGAGATCTTTCGAACAAAAAAAAGTTTGTTCGAATCGGACTATTCATTCAAAAGTTATTAGGGGGGGGGGACAGACAGACAGACAGACCGACAGATCGACAGACCGACGGAACGACAGACCGACAGACATTTTTCCCCATCTCAATACCCTACTTTCCAATTTTTAATTTTTCAATATTTATTTAATTATTTTATTTATTTTTGACTTTTTTTTTTTTTTTTGTTTTTGTTTTTTGCGATATTTTTAAGATGCATTAAACTTGCGTTAGTAATATTGAACTCGGTATTTTTCTCAGAAAAAGGTCTGGCATTTCCTCTTTCCTCAGTCTGTGGTCACCCTTAATCTATCTCTCAATATGATAGAACATATAACAACTAAATTACAATTGAAATAGTTTTTATACTGCAACAGACATCACGTTTAGTTATCCAACAATTTTTACTAAGTCTTTCATAGAAATTTTCATGGTTCAAAAAAAAAAAAATGTTTTTGTGTTTACGTTATCAGGTTGTACCTGTTTACAAAGAACTAAAGGTTCTTTTTCAAAGAAATAAAGGGTGAAATTTTTTATTCACATGTTTTTTATCACACGGCAAATTAAAAAGTGGGATTAAAGAAAAAACTATCAAGCATTTTTTTCTGAACTAGGGTTTTAACTATTTTTATGTCATGACCCCATTTTTAAGAACACGTGACCCGATACATGTATTGTACGTACTCAAAACACACATTTACATAAGACTTCCTGTTTGCTCTAATTGCTTTAATGATTTCAAAAATTTGACTAAGGTACTTAATAAGATTTTTAGCTAATGTTTTGAACTCAGATTATTCATTCGAACAATACTTTGCTTGGCATTTCTGCAAAACATCGATCATGAAACTCAAATTTCATGATTTTTTTTAACTGCAACAGATAATAAAATTAATTATCCATAAATAAGATGCTAAATGGTACGCAATATTTTACCCTCAAAATTCAAGATAAAATTGATTGATATGAAACATTAGACAATATATTTTGTCAAACATCATTATTTAGAAGAATCTTGATCTCTGGACCTAGTTTCGAATCTCATTCATACTTTTGTGGTAGATTTTGATCATATTCAAGTTTAACCTAATTTAAGCCGCAGAACCTCCAGCGATTCATTCTTTTTCGGTCTGTTAAACCAAAAAGTTGTGCACAAGATGATCGATCTTATTGGATGTTTACAAGCAAAAATACTAACGTATCAAAAAATTGCTAACCAGAAAAATAAAATCACCTGAACTATTTGTAAAAACAAAAAGTAGATGACAGAACTTATAAAAAGCAATTAGATGAAAGAGATGCTTTTTTTTAAGATTGAAATTGAACAGCGTAAGAAATGCCCTTCGACCTTCATTAGAAATGTTTTTGGGTCATATCCCGTAGTTTAGGAGCCCTTGTTTAAACCTCTAATTCCGATGCTCTTAAAAAATTCTAAATCGAAAGATAAGGACAGGAGCCCTAAATCAATCGTCTAGTTTCAAAATTAGAATAGTAGCACGTTAGTCTTAACGTAACCACACAGTTTTAAAACACAGGATTTCATTTTATTTCAAAACTTAAGCGATATGATAAATTATTAGTTTATTTAAAACAAAAGTATGAAGCTGAGTAAATGTATAAATACAAAAATTATCTGTAAAGAACATAAAAAAGGAAAGTGGCGTACCTTTTGAGCATTCAAAAATATCACGAAAATGATTGCGGCCGATCCAGATTGTTTACAAACATGGCGTAGCTAAGAAAGCAGTGATTTCACAAGCACTCTCAAATCTGCGCGCTATGTGTTCTCAAGTGTATTCCCAAACTTCGGCTGAATAGAGATTCCAAGCAAAACACATTCGGTGCACTTTTGGAACGTTTTCTTTAAAACGGAACGGATTAGTAAAACATTTCAGCTTCATTTCTTTGTACGCAACACATTCGAAATACATTTTAGCACACATTCAGGCAACTGGAATACTTAAAGAGTTTCAAATGAGTACCGATTATTTGCAGTGTAAGCTCTCGTTACTTTAGGGATAAATGTAGTTTTGCGAGTAGAAGTTAGTGTATATTGCAGTGCGATAATTAAATTTAGAGCAACACATTCTACAATGCAAAATTAGTTTATAAAAATAAAATCATCTGTTTTTCATCAATTATTTTGTAGAAAAATCACTTGATTCGAATAAATTGATTTAAGTCAATGTTTTTTTCTTAAATCACTTGATTTAAATCATGATTTTAATCAAGCTGATCTAAATCAACGCACCCTGTTGGAAACCAATGTTTGTATTGTTTTCATTGTCGTGTGAAAGGAATAATGAATAAATAAGTATATAATTTTAAATAAACACGCTATTAAGCAACATAAACAGTCGCGCCAGGTAAGTGACATGTCACGGAGGTGAGAATTCACATGTTATGAACCAAAAATATACTAAAATAAAAACTATTATTAAAAAATTGTTGGCAGGTTTAAATAGATATATTTTTAGTGAAATTAAAAATCATTGTTAAATGAATTGTTCTTTAAATTGTTACTGTAAAAGCCGTGTGACAGAAAAGTTACACTTTTAAGGAATGACCCTCCTAAGTGCAAAAATGGTTTGAATTATCAAGCTATGGGGATATGAGAAAAATTAAATAATCTCCATAAACAAACATGTAAGAATTTAACGAACTGCCACAGGTAGACTTATAACAAGCACCACACACATTTCTTTAAACATTATGTGTAATAAATCTTAAATATATAGTCTAGAGCTGGAATTGAAATGTCTTTGCATCTAATATTTCACATATATCTTTATAATTATTTGAAAGCAAGGACATTTAATTTAAAACAGGAAAGTAAGTGAAAAAAACTGTGGTGAAGAGACAGGAGCCATAATGTCTAGTAAGAAATTTTCAAATTAACACTATAAAATTATTCTCTAAGAGATGAGCGTAAACTTTTAGAATAGCTGCATTTTTACTGCATTGTTACTACAAAACTATTCGCATTTGTTCCTTGAAGGGTTTTTTTTTCTAATATGTCCTTAGTTTATCTGCTTAGTTTTTTTAATTTTCTACAAAGACTAACTTTTTTTTCTTCAGTTTTAACATTCTTCACATTAATGGCCGTTAAATCATTCTGCGACATGTATATGTCTTTAAAGAAATATCATTTTAAGGAGCTCTAAAAAACCCGTGGTAATTAAATTAGAGTATAAATTTGACAAAGCTAATCCAGATTGACACGAGTACTTTTCATTGATAATTCATTATTCCCACTTGTCTCAAATATTAATTGTTTCAGTATATTACATTTTTTAACATTGCGTTTTAGTTCGTTTTAGTAGGACAAGGAGTCATGTCACACAATAAATTCTCACCTCCGTTACCTAAACACAAAATGCCATTCATCATTAACACATGGCAGTAATGACAACAAATTTTATCTTCCATGATACAAGAGAGCCAGCCCCTTTGCTTATTTTTAGCCATAGTTGTAGTTGTGAGATTTTTGTCGAAAAACAAGAAGATAGATTTTGCTTTAAAAACTTAGTGTGGTTATTCTGACTTCTCACCTCCATGAACTTTAACTTCAGGGATGTAAATTAATGTAAAAAAGAAGTGAACATGTTTTCATATGCTAACGAAGTGCAGATTGTAGCAACGAAGAAAAAAGGAATCCTTGAAAAATGTATCCATTAGGCCTATATTAATGGAAAATTCCTCACCTCCGTGACAGACCTTATCAATGTCATTATTTCTGAGGTTAAAAAAATGATGGAGGGGAAATACATCAATAATAGGCATTCTAACAAAATTATAAATTGTCAGTATATCCTCAAATTTGCCAAATACTAATTTTCAACAAACATTTGAAGCTACTAATTAAGCAGCACGTAATTAAGATAGCTTAATATTATATTCCCACTAATCATTTAAATAGCTGATTGTTTGCACAATTTACGAGATTACTACATTGATATTAAATTGGCCTCGATTTTTAAACATCAAAAGTTTTTTTCTTTTTATTTTATTTCCGTGAACAAGGCATTTTTTTTATTTATGAGTAAAATAATTGGAACTTAGCTGGACCATTTTTTATTGTTACTTCTAGTAAGTAACACTTTCATGTCAAAATGAAAAAAAAAGAAAACAAAAGGTTTTGAAATTGAAAAATATTTGCGTTCAAAAATTACGTTTTCTGGAGTAACCACGGAGTTAAATTATCGTTAGTGAACTTTTTTTTTTATATATGAAAAAGAATATCGAGATTACGCTAATATGTAGATTCTGAACTCAAAACTATGATAACTTCTTGGCGATTTATTACTTTTTCAAATAGTTACCTACGGATGTTTTGTGCACGTTACAAAACTTGTTACAAAAACATATTAGTTGCCATGGAACAATAGATAATTTATTTATTTATTTATTTATTTATTATTATTATTATTTGAAATGAGCCTATTTCTGAAAACATTTTTCTCGTATGGATTACTTTTTTTTCTGCTTCACTGATTTTGTTTTTCATTAACCGTTATCATTAAAATATTTCTTTCAAAGACACTATTGGGTTGTTTCCCACTTTTCAAAATCATTTTTTCCGAAAAAGCATTGTTGGAGAGAAGGGGTGAGTTACTAATTTACTTCATTTTGACTTATTTTCTCTCTTAAAAAAGTAATCCTAAAAAGCGTTCACAGTTGTTTTCATTTTTGCTGTGACGTCACATAATCAAGTCCCTATGGTTACTAAAGTAAAGTTCCAGGACATAGCCAAACTTTGTAAATTGAATATTTTAATTTACTAACAATCTCGTTCCACTAATAATTGCTTGCAGTGAAAAATCACCAATGGGCGATATCTCCGCAGAAAAAAAAAAAAAAAACACGCGCTCCAATTCAAGATAGCTTGCATCACTTGTGACGTCATACGATGAAACATATTGTTCCAAAAACGTGTCATTTTTTAAAAAATAATTAAAAATTAAATGTGGGAAAAATAAAAGTATTGTCTGGCTCCATGTTATTCTTATTCTTTTCTTGCTTTTTTCACCAATTTAAGCGACTAAAATTAGTACTTTTGACTGAAGGAAACAACCCCGTTATGTTTATGAATTTGGAAGTATTTGAAAATTACTTTTGAAGAAGATATCCTACAAGCTAAAATGGAGATTCTAGCTCTGAAACGAAACTCTACCATAAATCGCTGAAGCACTTAAGCTTCAGCACTTCTAAGTAATGTAAAATTATTGGATGTTTTGAAACACCATCAACTGAACGAGGAAGTAGTCAAGGAATGGCTTTTAAGAGCACGTTTGCTTATTATTCTACAGGGACAGCTCTTTGCGAAATACGATTCCTTTGTTTGGTTTAGTTTGAGTTCCATTCCATTATCTGAATTATTTTGATGCGCCGATCAGTTAAATGTTGCAAGAGAGGCATTTTCAGAAAAGAAGGCATTTCGTAACAATAAATATTAAGTTTTGAAAATTTTCCTCTAAATCACACATTTTAGATTAGCTCGTAGCGTTATTTGCATGCTATAACGCCTTTGAAAAAAAGTTTTTGTTTTTATTCTTACGTTTTATTCCAAGAATACATTTCCAACAGTTCAACAAATGTTTATTTTTTTTTCTTTCAAAATGAAGTGTTTTTTTTTTTCAAAACTTTCAAAAATACGTTTAATTCATAAATGTTTGGACAAATAAGTTTTTGTGTGACAATACACTAAAAGGTTGACGTTACTAAAAAAAGTAACTAAAATTTTTATTTTATGTGAAATTTATCCACACTAAATTCAGAGTTTAAACAGATGATTTACTCTACTACTTAAATAATTATTTACAGAATGTGCATTCAATATTTATTTTATGGTAATGGACACCAGACAAAAGGTTTCTTAGCCATAATAGCTGCAGTATATGAATATTCCTGTAAATGACAAAATAACATAATTCTACATTTTTGGCAACTCTGATAAATTTCACACAAACTTTTTTTTTATGTCAGAAACTCTGGACTGTGCCTTCATACCAATAATTAAATAATATTTCCAAAACCACTTTGCATTTTAAGAGTAAATATACTGCGGGTCACCAGGGGTGCTGTAACAAGTTTACAATTATTTGATAACCCTTTATAAAGCCGTTTCTATAGATAAGTATTATATCAAAATTATTTTTTTGAGTGATTTTGAGATAGGTTTAAAAAAATGCAATCCATAAAGCTATTAAAATATATTTAATTTAATTTCATGTGTCAAGTTTTTTTTAGGGAAGGGGTCGGAGGTAATGCTTCATGTAATTAAGCATTGTTACATGATACTTCCATTATTATTAGAAACACATTAACTAATCTTAGACGGTGAAAAATAGCTTATTATGAATCTAACTTTTTCTGTACTTAAAGGGAAGTTATTTCCGACTGTCTGATAAAATATTAGCAGAGATTTAGCTTATAAAATTTGGAGAGTATAAGACATAGAGCTTAAGTCGAAAGCCTTTTTGTGCATTCTTTTATTAACTTTAAATGCTACGCAATAATTGAAACTAATGCAAAATGAACAGAAATTTCTTGTGTTAGTTGTGAAATTAATCTTACAACTAACACAACTCACTCTTGTTCCACTATAAGCATCACTTGTAGGGGAGACTGGGGAGGTTTGACCACACAGCAGGTTTGACCCACCCTATCATTTTTATATTTAAACACATTGTCAACTCATGAGCATCAGATTGCAGCATAATATTAAGTCAAATCAAAAGCTGTTTCAAATTTTTAACCATTTTAAAGTATAATCAAGAAGAAATTGCGTGTGATAGCATTTTCACGAAATAAAAGTAAAATTTTTCGTTGCAAGTTCATCTCTGTGCGATTCGCCATTCAATTTTAGAAAAGTAAGTTGTATTATTTATATACTCTGATTAATGTGCTAAAAATCTGTATATTTACTTCTAAAACTCAGAATTTTGTTTTAACTCGTTTTTTATTATATTTTCTAAAATGGCTATTAAGAGAGACTCGCGTTAGTTACGGGTCAAACCTCCCCATCTAATTTCGTTTGGCGGTGTAACATTTTTAAAACAATGCATTTTATTTTATTTGCTTTAATTAAGATTGTGCTTGGTTCAAAAGAAGTAAATGGTGCTCTTAACTTGTAACTAAACTCACTTTACGCAGTATAGATAACAGTCATTTGAAACACTTCCTATTAGTGAATAATTCTGATCAAACTAAACACAACTGAAATTTGCTTTTCTGTTTTGCTAATATACTTATTAAGATATTCAACCCATACAGGCCCTTGGGACTTGGGGGCCCCATCCACGGAATGCCCAGGCTGAGGCTCAGGGGCCCCTAAGGTTTTAAGACCCTATTTCGCTAAAATATTGCTCGTTTTGTTTACGTTAATTTATTTTATTTACTTTCCATTAATTTACTGCAGTTAAATGTTACCGAGAAATCCTTTTCCTCTTATTCTACTGTTCCATCTACAAGTTCAATGAAGTCACAACTCGTAACACCTGAACAGCTACTCCCATTTGCCAAAGGAGGACCTAGAAAAGTCAAAGAAGGCAGAAAACGGATTACGTCTAGAATTTTGTAAGACACCCCTGTCGATGCTGAGATAGAAAAAATTAATAATATGAAAAAGAGTAAGAAAATGTCTAAAAACATTTAAAAAAACAAACAGTAAAACGAAGATTAAACTTGTATTTAGACAGTGAGTAGAAACGTAAAATATTCTCATGTCATTAAATAAATTTATGGTTTTTCTTTTGATATAATTGTTGCTCGTATCATATAATAGTAGTAAATCAGACACATTAACATTTCAGTACAGTTTTTAAAACCTTTAACCTCTGTTGGTCAAACTTCCGTTATGTTTGGTCAAACCTCCCTCAAGTGGGGAGGTTTGACACAGTTTGGATACGCTGGAAAATTCGCTAATAAAAAAAAAATAATTTTTTAATTTAAATAAAAAACAACAATGTAAAAAGTTGCTCTGATATATTTCCTTCCAAAAAGTGTCAACTAGGAGTTTTTCTTATGAAAACTTTTTTTTTAAATAGCTTTTTAAAAAGTGGGTCAAACCTCCCCAGTTTCACCTACAACATTTAATACTAATTAGTTTTTAAGATTTTATAGGTTGATAGTTTATGCCGCACACATAATTTAATAGTTTTAGCGGCACAGATAATTTAGTTTTATAGTCTAGTAAGAAAAAGAAAACTAATATACTGGCATATTTTTTAACTCCATTTGTAATATGTACTGATTAATGCGGTATTATTTCACCTTAAAGAAAAAAAAATCAATTTGCACATCTTCTGTTTGGTTTTTTAGTTTTAGAAATAATCCATTTAATTAATGAACATTATAACAAATTTTTCTGATTAAAAAATGATCAAAGAACAGAATTAAATTTCAAAACGCAAAGATATCACTGAAAGAAAAGACTGAGAACATTACGCCACAGATTTTTGTGTTAAAAAATCAAGCTGTGGACAAAAAGGTTTATTTCCCAAAGTGTTGCTTTAAGAACAATCCATCAGGCTTGTTTAAAGGGTTGGAACACAGTTCCATGTTCCATTACTTTTTTCCTTTATTCGAACGTTGAGTGCTGAAATGTTCATTTCTTTTTTCCCTCCTGAAATTACTTTTTATCGTGTTATTTGTAACATGTGCTTCAAAAGAAGCTAAGTATAGGACTTTGAGGAGAGCAAACAGATTTTCGATGTGCTTCGTTTTAAACTACAAAGCTAGATAATTTGCTTTTTCTCTAAGCAAAAGTTTAATCCTTAAAAAAGTGAAAATAAATGGATTATGTAACTACTAAAATTATGTATATAGTTGATAAAAATTGATATGGATAGTACAAATTCTGCACAAAAAACTGCGTGAAGATGAAAAATTAATTAATGACATTTATTTTGAAAGTACTTCAAAAATAGATCGACTTAACTCTACTCCACTTTTCCCTAGGTTTTATAATCTGCACTATGTAAAGAAATGCTGCAGTAGGATTTAAATAATACTTAAAGTATTTATTTGCTTATATTTCTAAAACAAAACATTTTTTGTAATAAATTCAACCTTTTTTTACGATTTCCTTCATTTATTTGTTCTTTCTTTTTTCTTTGTATAAATAGTGTCTAAAAAGCTAAACAGAAACCTTAAAAAAGCCCGTTTTCTAAGAATTACAGTAAAATTAGAAAAATAAAGTAGCAAAAAGTCAACACAATGGTGTAATGGCTAAGCTTTAGCCTCTTATGCCCAAAGACGCTGGCTTGAACCTGGCTCCAGTCGGTGATTTTTCAAGATGCTAAATTTAACAGCGTCCATATCGTGTGATTATGTGGGATGCCTCGAGTATTCATTTGAGTAAACATGCCTCGAGTATTCATTTGATTTTAAATACTCTTGAAAAAATTAAATTTCTAGTGCAGTTTCCCGACGAGGAGAGTTCAGATATTTTCATCTGGTCAGAAAACAGGTCGTCCTATTTTCGTGGTATGGTATCAACTGATAGTGGTGCCACATGAAAGAATGGCTGTTGGTCTCTGAGGAATTCTAATTTGTAAACCATTTGGTGTGACATTTCTCCATGAAATCAGGGCCGCACTATGCCTCCGACGTTCTGGCGTAATTTAAATGCTATATCTGATAGAAAATAACGCATCGCATCGAGAATGTTACACCATAGTAATGTTCCATGTATTAACGCTCTTAGTAAAGTTACACATCACTTGTGGAAGATTACACCATGGTAATGTAAATATAGCGTAACGTTCCGCTAATTTATGTGTAAGGTTGCACCAGAATTATATGTTAGCTCACAGATAATTCTAATTTAATAAGAGGAATTACCTCAACAGTTACACATTACAAAAAATAAGCCTTCATCATACTTTTTTGAGCGATTACTCATTTTTAAGTGTAAGTTGACTTATACTTCACATTAACTATTCAATGATTTAAATAATCTAAAGCTATCAAAGATCCGGTATAAAATTCTCTTTTTTGAAATGACAGTAAAAAAAATTGAAAGTTAAAAAAAAAATGTTGGTACTTGAAACTACCACCTATGTGTCTCTGACTTCTTATATATCATATTACTTCCAAGTTGTTCATTAAACAACGATATTTTGCTGTAACAGTACTAAAAAATAGCCATTTTATTCGTAAAAGCTCTTTTGTTTTCTGTCTTCCTTATTACAGCTTTTGCCATCCATGTTGTATTCAATCACTCATTTATTCAATATTTATCATGTTCGTGTTTTCTTATAACCAATGAGTAACTATTTAAAATATATTTCCATTACAAACAATAAATTTTACAGCAGAAAGGGTTCAAAATAACACCCAGGGCACCAGGGTGAAACCGGACTCGTAATTTTTATCTTAATGCGCACATGTTCACAAAGAAAATGCTTTTCACCACTAAGCTACGAAGGCTCTTGTTGGTTTCAATTATAAGAGTTTGCGATACTTGCATCGATGCTGATCTTTACGTATGCGCTTTGAATTCTATCTCTGTTTCTAAAGTAGTTCTCTTGCAATGTAGAACTTTGCACATACTATCTTGAAAGTTTTCTGTCCAAGGCCTGAGGAGGAGGTCCGCAGCGGTTCTGACTTGCAGACCTTGAAAGTTTTCTTAAGCAACTAGTTTCTAACAATCGTCAAAACTTGCTTCAGAAGTTGTTTAACGTCACACTCATGAACACAATTAGTTATAACCTTACACATTTTTTTTTTGCAGTGACTGTAGTTGAAGCAAATCTAACCTTGCAGCACTGCGAAGACTACGAAGAGCCTAATCACACTATTGCACACTGACAGGTTAGGTTTTCCTCAACTATAGGTCAGCGAATAGCCACTATGCAGCTTCACTAAAGCAAACAAAATAACAAAGAATTGACTAAATACTATGTCTACTATGTTCCTTTTTAGCCTACTTTCCCTGTAAAAAATCAGAGAAAGAAGAAAAAAGCATGAAAGAAGGCTTAATACATCTTAAAAATATCCCGAAAAACAAAAAAAAGTCAAAAAGAAATAAAATAGTTAGATAAATATTGAAAAATATTGAGATGGAGAAAAATGTCTGTCGGTCTGTCTGTCTGTCCCCCTCTAATAACTTTTGAATGAATAGTCCGATTCGAACAATTTTTTTTTGTAAGAAAGATCTCGGCGAGGACATCTCATTCCCATAATTCATTTTTGATTTGAACAATTTTTCGTTCAATTTTGAACAGTTCCAAAAAACTTAACATTAGCGCCTACGGGGAAATTCAAATCAAAAATAAATTTTGAACTTACAAGCGAAGTGGCTCCAAACAAACTTTATAGGGAAAAGATTTTGATGAAATACATGTATCGAAAATATCTTTTTGATTTGAACGTTTCGTTCAATTTTAAACAGTTCAAATCTCTTATCATTAGCGCCTAAGGGGAAACTGAAAGTCAATATAGATTCCGAAATTAAAGGCGGATTTACTTCAAATGAACTTTGTTGGAAATAGCTCTTGACGGCCTACTCCCGACTCCGATAGTTTTGGCACTCCTGACTCCGACTCCGACTCCTGTTCCCGAAAATTACTCGGACTCCGACTTCCCGACTTTGAATCAGACTTCGTAGCTTCGGCAAAAAATTATGCACGGAGGAAAAATGGCTGACTCCGACTCTTGGATATTCGACTCTGACTCCGACTCCTGTATCAATAATAAGTCCTACTCCGTCTGTGCAAATATTGGCAGACTTGCTAACTTTTGGGGGAAATGACCGATTTCAACTCCGAGTCTTTGAATTTAAAACTTTCGGCTCTCGAATCTAACTCTTTAGTCCCAAAATCAGATGGACTCCGACTCTGACTCCACAGCCATGGTTTTTATTGTGGAATAATTGTTTTAAATACGTTTTGATTTTATTTTCAAGCTAAAGTTTTAATTGATGTATTCAGTTTTTGGCGGAGAAATTCGGACTACTTTATGTTTCTACATAAAGATATGCACAGACGATTTTTTTTTTTTTTTTTTTTTTGACAACGAAAATTATTTTTTTTTAAGTTGACATTTTATTGTTTTTACTTATTTTTGAAAGTACATTAATTCATTCTTAAAAAAATTTTTGGCAACAGGGGAAAAAACAAACTTTTTTTTTTTGATATGATTATTTTAATGAGCGTTTAATTTGAATTTTTTTTTTCCTTTTTAAAAGCGGTTGGAGATTTTTTTTTTTTTTTTTTGATGGAAAAAATGTGTTTAGCTGCTTTGTTTAAAAGGTGCTGCTATTTTATTTGATCTTTTATTTATTTTTTACGTATCTACTTCTTTAGTGATGAATATTTTATTTCTCGAAATCAGCTTAAAAAATTTAAAAAATATGTTTGAAATAATTTACGATTTTAGCTAATTTTGAGAATACTGATCAGATAATAGAAAGTCGATATTGGTGTACGGGAAAGTAGGCTCGTTTAGTTCTAGACAGAACTTCTTGTTACAGAATCAATTAATATTGTTCACGGGGTAAAATGTTTTATTTCCTTGCAGGAAGTAATCGAAGGCATTTTACACGCTAAGTTACTCGCACCAAGTTTCAACCGAAATTTCTATTTCAATTAATGCAGAACCGCTTTTTTCGAGATTTTCTCCATACGTACACACGTATATATCTTCTACTAACTATCTTTATTGTCGATTCTATTTTTACCTCTCTCGAGTCTATTCAAACGGATTTTTCCGCTACGTCTGTGTGTGCGTATGCATGTGCGTACTGCAAAATTCTGAAATTTCATGTGTGTGCTCTGTATAACGTCTAGTTATGTAACATGTACCAGATGACATGTGCTCTATCGTTTTCTTGGGTCATGAGAAGAACTTACCACCCCTTGCGTGCTACATAATAATCCTAAGACTTTATATTAAAGGGTAAGAAAGTTGTTCGGTAAAAGCTGTGCACCGCTCTTTATGTGTGATATGGGATGTTACAAAGGAATTCTTAATTGTATTTCAGCCTCCTGTCTGATGAAATTAAACAAGAAACACTGTCCAGAAATAAACAGGCCTATTTTCCCGTTTACCAAATTAATCTTCCTAATTCGAGCTAAACTCTCTCTTTCTCCCTCTCTCTTTCTCTCTCATGGCCTCTGAAAATAATTTCAGACGTATGCCTTTCCCCAATATCCCAATATGAGGGTTTCTTAACGTAAAAAATATGTCTTTTACTCAAAAAAAAAAAGGGTTTTCGTTATTGTAAAGGCAATTGGAAATTTGTAATTTAAGTCTGCTGAAGTATTCACATTTATGTTTAAAAAAAATGACGGTGAGAAATGGGAATGGATGAAAATGTTTAGACGTTGCCAGATTTGGCGATTGATTTTGCACTAATTTTTTGATCGTTATTAATATCTCGCCTTATTCTTCTATACTTATTCAGGTCATAGTTTCTCAATCTAGAAATTTAGCTTGGCAATACTTGGTGAATTATTCATATAACCCTTTGTTAAACATTTGGGGACAATTCGCATTGAAAGTTTTCGCATTCTTTCTCGGCCAGAGTGGTCTGGAAACTACTAGGTTCGTCATTGGATGTAGCGATTCTTTGAATACGTCTCACCTAAATAGGCTGAATCAATGAGATTCTAAATTCAGTTTCGCAGTTTGGCGTTAGTCGTAATGTCAAACCTTTGATGAAGTTTCTTACAGAAAATCTCTTGTAAAGTTTCTCCTGCCTAGAATAATCTAGAAACTACTACGCTTGGCGACGGAATAATGACCGTTGGGAGATATATCTTGACCAATTTGATGCAAAAAAAAAAAGAAAAATGTAAATCTTATGTTAGTTTAACAACAATTTTGTGGACTTGAATACGAAGATGAGATTTAATGTATCTCATAACGATATTTATTTTATGTCGATGTTGACGACGTTTGACGATGTTTCTATGAAAACCTGAAAAGATATTTCCTACTAAACATTTCTATAAAGACATTTGAAAGGAAACCTTTAGACATTACTATTTTTGCAATCATTCAGTGATGTAGCGTAATATTTTGTGACCTTCTGCGGATATATTGTCAGGTTTCCATTTGATGATAGGATACGGTACCATTTGGTGACATAGTGTTGATATCTTGATCATTTGATGACATCTCGGAAGATTCGGTGATGAAAATTACATTCCAAATCCGGAGTCACGAGAACGATATTAACGATATTTGGCAAAACTCCTACAAAACCAGTAGCTAAACTTTTGTTGGCAGTTCATACCCACACTTTCTATGTCAAGAGCCCTTCCTAATATAGTTCGTTTGAATATCCGATTTTTAGATCTTTAGTTCGAGTGCTTCAAATTTCTTCGCGGGAGCTAATGTTTTTAGTTATTCAAAAATAACTCTAAACAAATACTAAAAATCTCTCTTTCAGTAGACAATTTGAGTCAATATTTTTTTCTCATAAAACATTTTCAAAGTCGACCTGTCTTTTAGTCAGAAATCGATACGTGCTTGGAATTTTCTCGTGAGATCTAGTAATAAGCTTTTTTTTTTTTTTGAATACAAATGTAAAACAAAAGAAAAATGTCTCCAAAAACTAAAAAATACCAAATCCAAGTCTTTTTTCTGCATATTTTGCGTCAAATTTATTCCCCTTACTGTTTGTTCGATGCGAGTTTACCTTTCATTTCGATGTTTTTGTCTCGCTGACCCCCCCCCCCCCCCAATGTAAGCGATAATATTTTTTTATTATGTTTTTTAAAGCAATTATGGTTGCTTATTGTTTTCACTCGACCGTAATTAGTTCTATTTTTTTCTAGATTCATTGGCCTCCACTTGTGGATGCTCCTTTTTAAACCAAAATAGCATCAATCACACAATATTCTGCGTCCAGCACGCAGCATCCAGCCACACTGCATCTGGCATACAAATTTGAGTTTTGACATCTTGAACTCAACTTATGTTTTTCGCATTTATGATTACGATTTGAGCAAAGAAACCCGACGAGAAGGGTTCTATCGCAATTCATGACGGAGAAAACTTTAATTTAAATTCACGATGTCAAAATTCAAATTTTTGCCAAGAGCTGTATTCTCTTTTTTCTTCTTCTTCTTCTTCTTTTTTTTTTTTTTTTTTTTTTTTTTTTGAGCAATCACATTGCTTATTGTTCTCCCTTGACGGTTTTGATGTTCCTATGATTTTATTTTCCCCCCCGCCTCCCTCTGCAGCACCAGCGTCGATCGGCCCCACCCGATGCTGCTCCTCCAGAGAAAACACTAGGTTGCGTCCATATCATACACACACACGCATACATACACACACACATACTCACAAACTCATGCCTGTACACAGCCACACACACACACGCTTACATACACACACTTGTGATTACGAAAAACATAATTTGAATTCCAGATGTCAAAATTCAAATTAATTTGATCTTTTTTTGTTTGTTTGATTTTGTCTAAATAAAGGAAAGTTTGTTCAAATCAAAAAATGAAATAAGAGAGAGGTTTCTTAGCAAATTCTTTTGAGCAGAAACATGTTTGCTCAAAAGAGGCACAAACATATGACCAGATACACATTTTACGATCTCAATATCCTTCTTTAATATTTCTTCTTTTTATTTGACTTTATTTATTTAACGTTAGATTTTTTAAAAATATTTGGTAATAGTTAAACAATACATTAAGCCTTCTTTCCTGTCTTAATTCTTTTCTTTAAAAAAAGAAAAAGCCTTAACTGGAAAGTAGGCTAAAAACTATTTCAACACAAAATGGGAAACAGATTTTGTTGTCCACAACGCATTAAATGTATTATATTTCTCTAAAGTGCTTTCAAAAATGGGTTTTGTTCTTCAGGATGATATAAAAGAAAACCTTGAATGTATGTACCTCAGGGCAAATATAGTCTGGTTTATTGTCTTCTTAAAGATAAAAGATATCCTTCTAGCCTTTTTTACTTTTGCGTTTCAAGACTTGAAAATTTGAAATTCAAGCTCTTGATGTAAACATAAAAGCTTTTCTCCTTAAAAAAATGTGCTATAATTTCTACATCGTTAATAGATATTTCTGCTTAAAAGCTTCTTAAAAATAGCTAAGGAAAAAAGCACAAAGAAGTGATCTGATTGTTAATTTTCAATATCTTTCTATTGAAAACAGCTACATGCGCAATTATAGTATACTAGGGAAGTTGAATCATGCGTAGTTTTAAAATACCTGATTTGACAAACATTAAGAGAAGCACGAATTACTTTATTGGTTCAGGACGTATCTCATGAAATACGCCCGTGAGACCCCCCCCCCCCCCGAAAAAAAAATCTTAACAAATAATTTCTGGAATTTTTAAAATTTAGTAGCATTATATAGGAGTAGAGTCCAAGTTCTTTATTAGGTTTATGCAAGGAAACAATGTCCGAACATAATTGGAATCTTTCGGGATTTTTGTGAAACGAGTGATACGCCTGTTCCCGTGGAATCACCCTAAAGTTATTCCCTTTCTTAATAAAATTTATTTTTAGTAACAGATAACTCCATTTTTTTGAAGCTGATCACTCGTTGTTTTGTTGTCACATCACAGGTAGGAACGAAAAATTAAAAAATTAACAATAATATAAAATAAAAAACTAAAACCC
This sequence comes from Uloborus diversus, assembly GCF_026930045.1. NCBI lineage: Eukaryota > Metazoa > Arthropoda > Arachnida > Araneae > Uloboridae > Uloborus > Uloborus diversus. The sequence continues at coordinate 87,598,094 of NC_072732.1, read as the reverse complement.
GGGTGCTGCAAAAAAAAAAAAAAAAAAACCACTAAAATGAAAAAAAAAAAAAAAAAACAAGATAGGTGCCGTTTGATATCATCGTCTTATTCAGTAAAACAAATTTTTAGACATGTTCGATATTCCTATTTATTCAGTTCTATTGTAATCCTCTGTGACGTCCACATTAATAACACTTTAATTCAATTGAAATGAAGTAGTCATTCGTTATAAACTAGAATTTTTTTTTCTTTTTTAATTTTGCACTTTAACTTTCCAGAATGATACTTGCATTTAAGTTGAAAAAAAAATACTAAAGAAACCCATTTACAAAGTTGAAGGCAAAAACTTTTCATAAAAATACTGCATTTCATTTTATCCTAATGAATTATTCAAAACACCCTCTCCCTTAATCAAATGTAAACACCTAACATTTTATGAAAAACAAGCAAAACTTTTACGCACGTGTCATCGCTGGTAAAGACTTATTGAATATATTCTACCAAATGTATGTAATGTAGATAAATGTGAAGGTATATGACTCGTGTATCGAGTTAACTTAAAATATGAGATATTTTTTCACTGCTCATGCGCAAAAGATTACAATTTAGAACTTTTAAAATTTTATGGCCCAATAGATTAGGCATCTTTACAAAAACTTCCCATTGAATATCATAAAAATTCAAAAGATATCGGAAAACTAATTTCAATTGTTCTTGGATGGGTAACGAATGTTAAGGGATTTTTCGCTAATTTGTTACTCTTTTCCTTCAATCACTCAGTGTGATTTCTGATTTAAAAAAAAAAGATTATTTGCGACTTTAACAGCGATACAATTCTAAAATTTACTGTATTTTTTTCTTGTTTTTGAACAATTAAAAATTGCATACTAAGCTTAACATTGGTAGTCTTACATATTTCAACAAGTATGTCAAAATGAAAACTTTGTTCAAATGAAAAAAAAAAGCACTGAAATATAAACGTTTTCTTATTTCATTTCTTACGGCTCCTTGCATGCAAAGTATTTCCATCCTTTTGTTGTCACGACAACGAAGATGGTTGAATGAATTTAAAATTAAATTCTTTCTTTTTAGTTTGACAGAAACATTTCTTTCTCCAAAATTGCTGGGTAAAATAAAATGCAGTATTTTCATGAAAAGTTTTTGCATTAAAGTTTGCGGACGTATTTCCTTAGTATCTCTGGTTTATTTTTTTTTTCAACTTGAATATACGTAAGTATCATTCCTTGGTTAAACTGGTAATAAGGTACACTATTATAAAACACATTTACCATATAAAACTTTTCTTATGACACTCTCATACATTTGCAATTGTCAGATTTAGAAACTAATAACTCAGTTTTTTTCAAAAGCAAATTCTCTTTACATTTCATATTTTACGAACTCAATGCTAAGAATCATTCCAATAAATTATTAATTATTTCCAATTTATTAAATGTAACATAGTTTTAGTATATCGTACTTAGAATACTATTTTTATTTCGAAAATAGATACTAGAATTGAATATGTTTTTAGTCAGCACTGCTTTCGCAAAAATGAAGAGACATTTCAATTACTGAAAAGTAAAATTTTGTAAGAAAAATCACCCCTAGAGTTACATGTACATTTTTTTCGACTTTATCTACCGTAAAAAAGGTAATTACTCAAATAGCTTATTCTAACATCCGTAATATTTTTATTATGAATAACGACAAATGCGTTATCAAATACGATGTTTATGCTTTATTTCAATTCATGTATCATCAAAAATTCATTAGCGCTCTCTTATTTACATTTTCAAAGATTTTTAATTTCATAAATGTGTACTTAAAGTTATTAAAACAAAGCGTATTTCTATTTGATTAAGTTTACCCTTTTCAGAATTATTGCATTTGCATTATGTCATTAGTGTATTAAATGTAAATTAACTGTGAATTTAATGTACAAATGTTAAGATTGTACCTGCATTTCAAATTGTATTTGCGCACATCGGAATAGGAGTATGAAATAGATGTTTGGTATTATGAACTACTAAGTGATTATTTTAGACAAATAAAAATCTTTCTTGTTAGTAAGGAAAATAAGAAAAGAGCTATAAATTTTATTTATCTGGGAAATGCAAATGTTAACGTTCAAACAATCATTACACGAATATTTAATTTTTTTTCAATCCACGGTGGTTCAAAAAGACATCGCAGGATATACTTAAATAAAAATAACGATGTTTATTCAGTTTCCAAAAAATCATATACAGGAAAAAGACTTTTTTTTTCCTTGCTAATAACAGTTGTTGCTGTTATTGATTTTTTTCAAGAAACCTTAGAATGTTTCTCAAACGAGGTATGTCCTTTAGTGCTCTATGCAACTAATTATCATATCCTGAATTGTGAATGACGTAACTTACAAGTAATTCTACCTAAGTGTGAATCAACGCGCGCGCGCGATTGGAATAAAACTTCGCACATCGATAGAACACTTTAAAGGATTGAAGACATGTTTGTTTTTATCGGAAACAAACACCTTTAAGAAGGTGAAATTTACCTCTGAATATTGGATAATTGAAAAATTAGAGGGGTCAATATATTCTTTTTTTTAATTTTATTTACGAACGTTCAAATAATAATTGGCAATTTGAAAAAACTAAACAGACTAAAGTTCACTTGTTTCAGGATTTTTCTTAAAATATTATTAATAGGACTAAACATTTCTTTGCAATATTACCCCGTTACCCTAAATAACCCTATGAAAAAAACCCTAATTTATGATAAATAACCCTAAAGTTGAAATCTATCATAAGGATGCCATGTTATATATCAATAAAAAGCTCCATTTTTTAGCTTTACAATATTGTTTTAGTTTTCATTTTACTATAATTAGGAAAGAAATTATAGTCATTTGTAATACAACATTTTTCAGTTTTTTCGCACATTTTAAATCTAGCTTTTCGCACAGCTTCTTAGTCCCGATTTTGGAAATTCTCGTCTCATTGTGCGCTTGGAAATTGTTTTACTTCAGTCCTTGAAGAGTGCTGTGAGTTGAATGGTCGATTTCTTGCGATTTTTCTTCATTAATCGTTTCAGAGAACGCCGGTGACTTTCGTCCAGAATGGATTTACGACCACAAAGATGTCGCGAACAAGTAGTTTCTCCGCCATCTTTCCACCTTTTAATAATGCGTTGAACCTTTCGCAATTCTATACCACTAATTTCAACTATGTCTTTGCATTTTTGTCCCACTTTGGTACCTGCCAACAATTTGCCCCCTTTTAAACTCTGTTACATCACTTCCTCGAACACAACTACCGATTCCAGTCATGCTTACTTCCAACTGAACAGTCTTCTAGTGCAACGCCCGCATTTTAAGCTTGCATCGAGCAAAGATTTATGCAAATATCTGTAATACTCATCGAATTACCTTCTTCCAAAATCAGAACAATTAAAATTCGACCGCGACTTTTTTTTAGACACTTAGTTTATATTTCTATAAATTTATGTTACATATATTTACATATGTATTTATTTTATTTTAAAAAATTTTTAGACAAATATACATAAAGGAATAGTTCAGCAATGACCATGTTTAACAACGGCCACTCTTTCTAAATGGAGGTTCGTCTACATTTTACCATGAAATTAGCTGAAAATCGTTATGATTCACTTTCAATTTTCCGTGGAAATTTTGAGCAAATACACTCTTATGATGAAAATTCAGAGCTTTCTATTGATAGACAATGCGAGAATTGTTTGTCTCTCATACGAGAGGTTTTTTGAGGAAATGGCCATTAAACTTGGAATAAACTAATAATTAATGATTACTTAATAAATTTGATTTCAGAATTATGCATTGCCATCGAGTCTGAGGTCGAATACCAAGTTTCAAAAGAATTTCCTCAAGTAAGTGTTTCAAAATTGAGTAGCAAGATTCCATTACATACATACATACAAACTTACAGGTAAGCTAATACTAATAAAAGCATATTCAATTCAGTTGGAAATTGTAAGATTAACTGTTAAATATGAAAACAAATGTGATTCTTTGGAGTCAATTTTCATCTTAAAATTTTGGATATTCAAAAAAAAAAAAGAAGTTTTTTCGACACACTCTTCGAAAGAAAATTGAAGTATTCCTTCTCATTAAAATGTGATTGTATTTTTTTATGATTAAAACAAAGTATAATTTAATCAGGACGCTGGTCGGATGAATTCTTTAAATTAACACGAATGATCATTTTTTAAGCTGAGGCTTTTTATTCAGATGAAAAACCTTGAAATTTCGAATGAAAATACACATTATTTGTTTCTGGGTTATAATCTGTATCCAAAGCTTCTCATGTAGAACAATTTTCGCAATACTTAAAACGGCCCTCTCTTTTACAATTTACTTATGAATACTAAAAGTTCAAAATATTTTTTATTATTTCTTTTTTGCATGTGAACTTTTATGGGAATGGCCCGCGTTGCCCCCCTTTTTTTTAATAAAAAAATATGTAAACTAAACTCTTAACAGGGAAACTTAAGGAATTGAAAATATTATTTTACTTTGCGTTATAAATGTTTGAAAAAATTATGAGTAGAAATTTTCTAAATTTCGATAAAAAAAACGTTTTGAACTGCCCTCTCAATTCAGTCAGAAGTTCCAAACAGTAATCACTAGAATTGAAAAAAGGGCGAAATTTATATCATCCATTCAAGTGCAACTTGTATATGTTGGTAAAATTCCCCTAATTTCATCTAGTGCTAGTGAGGCAACACTAATGATGAGTCAATTCAGTACTCGTGCGATCTTTTTTGTGTGCCGGCGGTGGCGGAATGTCTTCTTTTTTTTTTTTTTTTTTTTGAAGTTTGTTTTAAGGGAGTCCGGGACACAAAAATCGTCAAATTTTTCAATTTTTTTATCGTTTTAAAAACTACTCCGTTTTCTTCATTTTAAAAAGACGTTTGAATCTTGTTTCTATCTTAATTAAAACGAAAGATATAATTTTTTTTCATGCATTTAACTAATATTGCATTTAAATTTAAAACTTTAAACGCGTTTTTCTCCATCATGCAATTTTTCCCGATTTCTTGTATTCAAACTCTTATAAGTCAGGAACCGATAGAGAAAAAGTAATGAAATTTGGAGTATATTTTTTTTTCAAACAGTTTACTTAAATTTTTATTCGGCAAATTAAAAAAAAAAACATATAGTAAAGTATCTTTGAATTGTTCGAAATTTTTGTTTTTTATTTTCACTGAATTAATATTTTTAAATTCACCGAATAAAATTAAAGATTAGATATTGGCGCAATATTTTGTGAAAAAAATCTGAAAATCGTCCCAGAATATTTTGAGTTAATTTGAAGCAATCCCGTTAAAAATATATATTAAATTTAAGTTTAAAAATATTATTTTTAGTATTTATGTTATGATTTTACTTATTAAACAGATGGTGAATCAGTGCAAGAAATTTCAAAACTCTAAAGCATTTAATAAAAAAAATCAAAATGTGTCCCGAACCCCCTTAATGTATGAAGGTTAAAAATTTTATTTCACAGTGCTCTTGTTTACATAATAATCATACATTTTCTGAAATGCTTGAGAATTGAATGATACCTCGAAAGTTTCTAATAAAGTTAACGGTTATTACATCTCTTAATAATAAATGAAAATTTTGGGAAATATTTCGATAATTCGATATTGGCGTCAATTTTTGACTTCAGCACCTGCGCGAGAGGTATTTTTCGTTGCAAATCCAAATAAAGAGAGCAGAAACATCTATTCAAATAGGTTTACTATAAATCAGCAGAGTTACCAAAATAAAATTATTTACGCCAAAAATGAGGCGACCGCGCCAGATTCCCAATTATTGAAATATCTCCAAATTTTGGACTACGCTTACTATCCAGGTTATTGTAATAAGTTTTACCCATATTTAAATCTTGTTCAATATAATCGGAAGAGCAATGAGTTCAATATAATCGGAAGATCAATTTTCTCCCAAATGTCGTTTAATATTGAGTTAGATTTTTCCTCTTTAAAACAAACTGCACGGAGTAAATCTGAAAGAAAAAAGGATTAACATTGAATTGTTACTTTCATCAAAAAGAAACTGAAAAAATAACTTCGTTTTCAGTTTTAACTATCAAGAGCAGACAAAGTATATGAACAATTACATTATTGGTCATAAATTAGTCAAATTCTTAAAAACAGATAAATTCATTTATAACGTCTGTTAAGAAACATTTAACTATCTCCATTTTTTTCTTGTTATGATTTTTTCTCCATTATGATAGTTTTATTAAACAAATGTATAACAGCAATCTATCTGAGATGTTTGCAAGCTTTCTGAAGTTAAAAACTGCAATGAAAAATGTATAATAGAACAATTAACGTTCCCATTATGAACTTTTTTCTCATGTTATATAAAGGAATTTCTTTGTTGTCAGGGTAACAATGATGGCTGAATAAGTTTTAATTGAATCCTTGTAACTTCTGTTTTTCGTAAACATGATTTACTTTGCCCTACAACGAAACAATTAACAGGAAAATAGCATGGTATTTTCGAAAACATTATGCATACAATATTCCAATCAATCCCGCATCTTATATTATTGCATTATGGTTATTCAGTGCTTTGGTTATTCAGTGATTTTAGTGTTGCATATCGTCGTCTTAATGTAAAACATACTTAAAATTTAAATTGCGACGTGCATTTTGTGTTTAACTATCTTTTGAATATTGAAGAAAATAAGCTTCAGCTAGCATATTTTTTTCAAAAACAAAAAATAATTTCATGTACCTCAAAAATGCATGATTAAAAAAAAATTTTTGTCTGAAAAATATTAGTGGTAAAGCAGGGAAATTAAGGAACTATTAATAACGGTATGCAACGTTTAGGATGACGGATGAATGAACAACTATTATTCAGACGTCTTGCAACTGTAAATGGTGATACCTAGCGTCCGGTTGCAAAACACCGCAGCATGTCAATGTTACCGGATGTCTAGTGTTGATGTTGTTTTGTAAGTATTGACATAACCAGCTAGCACGAGCCTTTGTTTGTGAGGTGCAGTGGTTAGACATTGAACTTTTAAGCCGAAAAATGCTTGTTCAAACCTGAATCCAGTCAATGGATTTTCATGAGCAGAAAATCGACAGCGTCCATATCGCATGTAAAGAATGTTTTGAGTATTCACCTGGTTTCGAATACTCTTGGTAACATTAAACTTCTTGTGGAGTTTCGCTAAAAAGAAAGAGCTTGGGCCTGCCTTCAATGAGGAAACTGAGAGACAAAATTCTGCGGTTATGGAACAAGCCAAAAGAAATGCCACATGAAAGAATAGCTGCTCTCGGATAATGCACTTATTCTGCCAATCACGAGAATCTAATACGCAGCACCATAAAAGATAGGTTTTTTTAAGCGTTGAAAATTTTATTTCTCAAATACTAGATCAATTGACCATTAGGTCATTAAACCACGGGCTCTCCAATATCTGTCGGCAACACAATTAACATTAGTTAGCGCGGAGCAATCGTCCAGATGAGCAGCGTCTATGACTTGTCCAGAGTACAAGTCGGAGAATCCATCAGGTGAAAACGGTACAAATAGGCATTTAGACAATCCTGTCCTGTTGAAAGTCTCAAAACATCCACATAAATGTTGAAAATGGTGTAACAAAATTGCATGTATCGTCCGAAAAACTAAAAATATTTACTTTTATATTATGTGATCTACTTTTGTATTTTGCAATCCTACTTTTGTATTATATGATCCTACATTTGGGGCAGACCTAATACAGCAGCATTCGGAAGGCTGCGTAGACCGTAATCACAGATTACAAAGCAGCAAGGTTATATGTGCCCCCACTATAGTTGTGAACTAAAAATGAAATTACTGTGAGTTATTAGAAAGCATAAGTTTTTAAGAACGTTTAAAGACATAAGAGCATTTTTACAGAAAATTACTTGATTACTACTATTTAATCAATGCCATCAAGCAAAAACAAAAGTTTTTAGTTTAAAAAATATATATTTTAAACAGAAAATGATTCGTAAAAAACGTTTTGAGAAAAAATCTTACAAACCAGTTCTAAATTGGAACAGATCTGAAAAAATGAAATGAATGTTTTTTTCTTGGAGAATGATAAAAATCGTTTAACTCAGGTATTAGATAGGCAAGGGCTTTATCATGAGCAAATTTCATTCCGAATCCTGAAAGTTTTGTTACCGTAACAATGAATAAAGAAGCATCCGTAATTCATTCAATACAATTAAGTCATATGAGTAATTTTAAAAGATTTTAATTAAGAGGCAAACATATTATTACGATAACCTGTTTTGACTCGAAAACTTACAAAATAAGTTTTTAATAAGTAAAGATCCCCTTGATAATTTATATTCAATTAAGCAAATTCATTCCTGAAAGCATTCTACTCCCTTAAATACTCTAATGGGTTTTAAGCTAAGGCATAAATACGAAAGCATATGCTAGCTCAAAGAAGAGCACAATAATGGATTTTTATTTTATACACACATTACACGAAAAAGTGCATTGTTTAATGGAAGTCATTACTTTAACAAATTTGCAAGCAACAGTCATTTTAATTTTTCCTAGTATCTTGATTTTTCTTTTTTCCATTTTCATATTTGACTGATGCTGGAGATATTTTTTTAAGAATCAAGAATTTGTAAAGAATCTAATGCTACATTCTTTTAAACGCATTCTTAAATGTCATGATTTTTTTTCTTTTTATTGTAATTAAAAATGTAAATGGTGTTTTTATGTAACTTTCCTATTTAAAGATAGATGGAAGAAATGAGGAGTTAAATTAAAAAAAAAAAACAACTTTAGAGTATTTTACTTTAAACGATTTAAAACTGAATTTAAATGACAAAACGGATCTTTAGCTATTTGCGCCATTTGTTTCATTTATTTCTCTCGGTTTATATAAGTTTTAATGACTGCTGGTCGAACTTTGCTCATTATGAGAAACAACAGTGAGGCATAATGCACCTTACATTTTTTCGGCTGGTACGAGAAGCAGATCTACTATAGAAATGCAGAGTCGGAATTTCGAGAATTTATCTGGAAAACAAATTAGTTTATTCTTCTTATTATTTATTTATTTATTTATTTATTTATTGACGAATTTTTCAACTTTTATGACATTTTTTCGCAAATTAATTTTTTATTTTTTTTCTCGCACTCGCCCTCAAGTATGAGAGAGGAAACAATGTTTTAAAAACATAAGAAAAATATGAAATCTATAAAATTTATCGAAAGCGTAAAACATAAGTTTGAAATAAAAACTAATGGTATTAGAAACAGTAAATTGACATTAAAATGAGCAACTTAAAACACTTTTTATTAATGTGTTGCCACTAAGGTTTAGTGCAGTTAAATTAAAATTTAGAAATTTATAACTATTGTAAAGTAAACAAACGTATACAAACTATTTCCTTATAATATACTTGAAAAATGCTATTACTGTAAGTAAAAAAATATAGAGTAAAAAATATGTGTGTAATATGTCTGAAAAAAATAAACCTGAAAGTGAATGTAATAAATTTCGTCAATTCCCATTAAGGTATCAAAATACTTTTATAGATTTAATAATTTTTTTATAAGTAGATATACTAATTTCGCACATACTTGAAATAATCTCAGGTGTGGAAAGTTCATTTCTATTGCAAGAATATTGATGCATAATATTTTCAACAATTTTATTTTGCTCATTTATGAAAACAATATAATTTGTGAACAAAACATAAAATATGCTTTCTAGTACAATTAAATAATTTTCATTCTTGTAAACTACAGTGAGCCAAGAATAAACAAAATTTACCGTAAAAATATTTTAAGCACATTTGACAAATATCTTTTGTGATAACTGCTGCTACACTTTTTCTTTTGATAGAAAAAACTGCCTTGTTGACATTGCTTAATGGTCAGTAAGGCTTTCTGATCTCGATAAAGTTACGACCAAGAAAATATCTGCTATCCTACACATCATCGACTCAGAGCAACATATATATATATATATGTATATATAATATCCAGTTACAGAAAAAACACTGAGATATTTTACTGTTGCTTTAAGGCGACGTTACAGACATGGGGGCTTGGCCGTATTGCTCAACATGGTTTTATATAACGTACCCGCCTTATAAAACAAAATAGACGTAGTAGGTTCCATTAGTTCGGGTCTACATTGTTAAAAATTCAGAAACTTTTATGGTTAACATTACTCTAAAATGGAGTGTTTACAGTACAGCAAAAAATTGCAGTGAATTGTACCGAAAAAAATAAACGACTTGCAGCGTCACTTGATATACCACATGACTTACAGTGCAAAGCACATAACGCCGTATTTTCGCTCACTCGATGTTCCCCGACTGGTATGGTGGTCAGCAAAGCCTGCCAATACGAAGGTCCCGAATTCGAACTTGCTGCTAGCATTTTGTATTTTTTAACTCTTATTTATTCTACTGTAATTTTTTACAATAAAATAGGATTTTACGGTAAAATTACAGGCGACATGGATGCCAGTAACTTTCATTGTGAAACTTCAGGATTTTTTTAAAGCGTGTGTGGTCATCAAAGATAAGCAAAGCATGTAAGTAAATTCGGCTGAAAGATATTAACGTATCCCTCCCCTCAATATGTGGATAGTTTCAACCATGTCATTGGATTAAATTGCAAGTACAAACGATTTTTTACAAGGTAGTCAATTCTTTTCGACAAAGTTAGAAACTGGGGTTTTCAAGAGAATCGCTTTCACATTAAATTTTGACAGCATTTAGTTATAGCACCTTCATAACTTTAAGAGATACAAAGGAAGGTGTGCGGTGATTACACGATGGTGAGGGGAAAGGTACATGAACAGTTATAAGAGTGGTTGTTTAAAACACGACAAGAATACCTCTCGAAAGATAAGAGTTCTGACCAATATTAGAGTCATCCACCCTGTCTAGTGGTCAAAGGAGTTGACTGCAATGGGGAGATCCCGGGTTCTAATCCTGGCTCGGCCATGGATGTACTTTCTCTCTCCTGTTCTTGTTCTTCCTTTGTTTGAATGTGTTGTTATTCTGTGAATGGTTGTCCACCCTATAAACGGGCCCTTAAGGTATGTGCAAACTGTGGAAGTCGGACTTCACAAAAAATTACGGTGCAGCTCGAAAAGTGAAGCAGCGCATCCCAAATTGCCAGCTTAGCTGGCACATAACAACAACCTATCTTAAACTTTACTAAATAAGGAAAATACTGAGTTTCTATCTCAAAATCATAGCTCGTTGCGAAGATATCACCAAACATTTGGGAACATCATTAAGGCCTCTCCTTTTTCGAAGGCAAACTGCCACCGTTAAGAGAATTTTATCACACATTAAGTATACCATCACATAAATCCGAATCTTTCGATTACAGCGCTCAACTACAAAGTATTCTTATTCTACTTTAAAACATCCAGTACAATTTGTGTATCTTCGATCTCTTCATCGTGGAACCACTACACATCTGCCTTATCATCTTAAATATCTCAAAGTGCTTTAACCAAGAGCAGAAAATTTATTGTTGCAGCCTTGATCTTGAAAACCCATGTTTTTCACAGCCCTAAAGAGATTTGTCGCCTTTGTAAATAAATCGACTGCACGCGAAATTCAATCATACATATGTCAAGGTTGAAGCTAACCAAACTTTTGTGTTTAGCGCGGAAACATTGGTCTGCGTATTACCCGAAATTTTTGGACTCAATTTGTACACTGAAAAGCCAATTAATAAATTATATTTTTAAAAAAGTAGTTTTACTTCAACACTAATATAAGTTTAAATACAACTACTATGATCTGTATTTATCAATATTACCTTACTAAAAGTTACTGTAACTCTAACATGCTTTTTATTTTTCTTAACTGTTTCATTACTGTTATTCCTGTTTTTGTTTCTCCGTTTTGGTTCTCCGTTTCTGTTCAGTTTCTAACAATATAAAGAAATTTCTTTCTGAAAGATTCATTTCGAAATAAGTGATTTCTCCTGATTTATTTATAGCAAAATCCGCCTCTGATCTCTGAAAAATGAGTTTTCTGTCAACTGGGCAATGTTCTGTTCGTCATCATACACTTGAGTGATAGCGTCATCTGTTAAATGGCGACGATAGCAACGAGGAAAGTAATATTAAAAGAAGATTTTGTTTCCTCCCATAGTTGTGATCCATCAAAAGTGCTTATTGTTTTCTGTTAACGGTCTGAATCAAGTCACTGCTGTAATTATTAAAAAAGTTACACGTACTTATAGATTACTAATTATAAAATATAATTTTAAAATAATTCTGAGTGAATGTATTTTAAAGTGAAAACAAAGTCAATAATTTTTGTATTTCATTAAAAGATCCCAAAAACATATTGAAATATTTAGATAACGTTTGGAACAATTATTTTAAATGATTTCAATGAAATATGTAATTGAAATTATGTGTAAATTTTCATAATAATAGCACTGAGTAAATTTACATAAATATTGTCAAAAAATAGTGAAAATATATAGTGTGTAAAAGTCAAACCATCCTAATAAGTACTTTTCTTTAATATTCATTTTTTCACTTGTATCAAAACTTTACTCTGAAAAAAAAAGAAAAAAAAAGAATTCAAACAACATGCCTGATTTATAAAATAAATCTCTACAGTATATTCTATTTTTAAACATTATTTTCCATATTTTTGAAATATTTTATCTATTTATTTTATAACTAATTTGCTTTTGAAGCCAAGTTAAAAACATTTTGTGAGTGTAAAGATTTTGTAAACTGACTTTTTCTGAACACAAATTTTGCATTTTGAAATTAAAATGATCAATATTTTATGTTGGGAATTTTATTTTTTCTATGTGTGAAATTGTTCTCTTAATTACGTGCACTGTAAAATGAAAATATACCAAGTTAAAAACATTTTGTGTGTGTAAAGATTTTGTAAACTGTGACTTATTTCTGAACACAAATTTTGCATTTTGAAATTAAAAAGATCAATATTTCATGTTGGGAATTTTATTTTTTCTATGTGTGAAAATGTTCTCTTAATTACGTGCACTGTAAAATGAAAATATAACAAAGGAAAAAAAATTAAGTTAAAATTGGTGAAAAATAGACGCGTGATCAAAGGCGATATTAAAAACAACTATTCCTTTCTTGCATATGGTTCAAAATAAAAACATTTACTTGTGTTAGAGAGATAAATACTTAGTTTATGATATGAAAAATTTTTTGCTTTAGTCAAAGTTTTCGTCCTTTGCGTTTTTAAACCAGAATTTTCTTGTCGCAGAATGCACGTGAAATTTTATTTCATCGTCTGCTCCTGGTTGTCATAGGAACCCTCACAGATGAAGGTTCAAAGCAACGGAACAAAGAGCAAACATATTTATCCACTTTTTTTTTCATTTTTACGTATTTTAAAATTCTTTTGTATGGTTTATTTATTTATTTATATTTTTATCATTTTTTTTAAGGTGAAAACAATTGCTTGTGAAGACGCAAACAAGATTTTTTAGACGCTCTCTGAATTTTTTGTTTCTTTCAAACTTCATAAACCGAAGGATATTACGGAAAAGCAACTTTTGGAGTTTCGTATTCTAATGTTTGAATATTTATGGAATGTGGAATAAAAAAGGAATGTTGTCAAGAAACAAAAAAAAAAAAAACTTTTGGCGTATAGGAATACAATCTTTTATTTCTAAAACTTACCCAATCATATTACTACACTTGAAAAACTCATCGTTGTCCTTTTACAGCTTTGTATTTCTCCTTATTTCGGCAAAGAAATGCGTACATATACAGACAGGTGCAAACTTACACACTTACACGTACAAATAGATACACATGATTTCTATTTCTTCATATATCTTTTCATAAATAGCAAACATAACCGGCTCTTTCAGCTCCGGCATATTCTTGTGCCCTCATTTGGCACACTTGTCGGATTGTGCCGGATGTGGGGCACACATTTCACGCACAACATTTTCCGAGTGTCTTCAGAGAACTCTCCATCCCGAAAGATGCAAGTTGTATTACTTGAGAAATATATTTTTTTTTTTTTTGAAAAGAGTTGGCAAAATCTTAGACACTGTTACATAGAGGTCTCATATTTACACCAACTACACCTAAGGAAGAAAGCCACTTTCGCAAGTAACGTAAAGCGTTTGTGAATAAATGTGAGCTTCGAAGAGTAGCTTAAGATATCCACTTTTCCGATATCACTATGAAATCGTTTTTGATCCAACATAGGGACAGAAAATGAAAACAATTTCATATATTTCTTACAAATTTTCAGTGCAGAAAAACCTCAATCTTCGCAATTACAGTGCACCCACACTACTCAAAAAAAAAAAAAAAAAAAAACACACACACACACACACACACAGCACCGTATACAGTCCCCACCGACTGTCTTCAGTACTCCATCCCCCATACCACTATAGAGAGGAGCCCATATTTACATCCGTACTCATTTTTACACCTTTTCCTCTACACTTATTGTATGAAATATGTGCCAAAGTATTAAATTTGTCCAACACATGTTATTATTATTATTTTTTTCTTTTTTTGTTTTGCAGCTCTAATCAAACTCGAAAGCACGGATTTTTTTTCTTTTTTTGTTGTTGTTGGCTTTTGAGTAGACCAACTTTTCCAGCTAAAGGAATTTTCCATGTCTAATTTTTTTCTCAGCATAGCAACAACATTTTACTCGAGAAGTCTACAATAGCAATTGATACGTTTGTTTTATTTTTACCTGCTACTATATTTTGACAATTTAATACAGTTATTTTAGTTAGTACATGTAAAACTCAAACCTACCAACCGCAAACAAAACCGATGGAATCAAAATTTTAAATCGCCTAGATATATGATTCTTGCAGAGAAAGATGAAACCTTTAGGATTAGCACGTATCATCATTTACTAACTTGAAAGAAAACTTCTGTTACACTTAACTGTCCTCATTGCCATCTGCAAGAGAAAAACAGTTTTCTCAGAAGAAAGTTAGTCGAAGATCTCAAAGAATACGGGTAAACATTTCTTCTAAACGGGCTCTTTGAAGTACCGTTCAAGAACTTCTTCTACAGGAAAAGAAAATCAGGTGATGTAAGGAAAACAAACGATAATCTCTAGGTGTTAGGAGAAAAAGGGATGATTGTAAGGGCTATGAAAAGCTTCTATCAACTTCAAAGGAATTCTGCGGTTATATTTTGTTAGTTTTAATGATGTTCACAGCACACTAAGCTTTTATTTTAAAGTAGGATACTTCATCATGAATTATCAATATTTGTTGCAACCAAGATTTAAAGAAAAAATTAATTTCAGTTAAATTAACTTCAAAAAGAGTAATGTAGTTGTACATTGCTATTTTAATGATGTTTACAACAAAAAAAGCAATATTTCAAAACAGGTAAAATCATAAATTAGCAATATTAATTAACCACTAAAATTTAGAATTAAAAAAATTAATTCAATTTTCTTCAAAAGGAGTTATGTGGGAATATTTTGTCATTTTCATTGATGTTCACAACACGCTAAGAAATATTTCAAAGAAGGTGAGACCATCAATTAGTAATATTAGTTACCTCTAAGATTGAGTAAAAAACTGGTAATTAAAATTCAGCAATCTTATTAACTGCAGAATTAACTATAACTCTGTAACTTGGGAGGTAAAGGGTTATAAGTCACAAAAACATTGTTAGCAAGGAGATGATCTTATTGTATTTATTTATTTAATTGTTTTTGTGTTGTTTTGTTTTACTGGATAAACGGTTATAGGATTATTAAATTAAAAAATATACAAAAAATCTTAGTGCTTTATACTCCTCAATACAGCATTAAAAAAATAATAATATCGCACCTAAATCTGAATTAAAACAAAATGGACTCAAGTTCCTTTAATCTTTCAGGTAAATAATTTAACATTGTATTAACATTACATGCGTAAAATCTTTAACCTTTAGTTGTTGAAATAACTTGGAGTTTAAGAAGAAAAAGCTCATTGGTTTTTATCGCTATTTATTTTTATGAAAAATAAATAAATTATTTAAAAAACACCGTTTAGCTCTTAACATTTAATCATAATCTCTGCTCTAAAATAATAAGAATATTACTTTTCTTTTCTCACAACAAGAGCAGATTTATCTCCTTTTCCGTGACCTGTACTTAGTCTAAGGGGAAATATGATAAATACGTTTCCAGAAGGGACACACTGCGGGATTAAGATTGCTTCGAGGAGAAATGCATCCGTTGATTCTCCTGCACAATATGAAAGGATTAGCTCTTCTTTCATTATAGAAGTACAGCGCGCCATGGTTTCTTTTAATTTGTAGGACTTTTTTCCACATCTTAATCAAGAACATAATGACAAACAACTTAAGAAATATCAATCTAAACTTTGATAACTAAATAATGATAGAAATTAAAAGTCACTGAGAGAATTTAATATATACAAAGTACCATAATTTTTTTTTCGGTTGGTGTGCATGAACATTTTTGATTCTTTTTCTTTGCCTAATAGTATATTAACACTAGAAAGACGGCGTTTTCCGTATACCTAGAAAAGACTAGCAGCGGTCACTTTGACCGCCATACTTAAAAGATTGGAAATTTCTTCCTTTCGGGATTTTTAATCATAGAAAAGAATTGTTTCATCATGTCAGAGTTTAACTTAACAATTAAATCGTAATATAGTCTGCAAATAAGTTTCAGACAGCTTTTTTTTTTAAATTTTATGTCGAATCAAATGAAATACACATGCTTAACATAATTTGCATTGAGAAAGAGTAAATTTGTACAAAAAAGATGAAATTTTCTTCGCATGTTATAACTAACAAGTACTATATTCAACCGTGCATGTGTTTGGTTTAAAAAATACCTAAATATCGCAAAATACCGTATATTACTATCTTTTAGAGTATTTTGAAATACTTATGTTATCACTTCACCTGTATATGGGCCATTAACAGTTTTTTTTTTTTCGGCAATCGGAACAAATGCTCGTAGATTTATTAA
This sequence comes from Uloborus diversus, assembly GCF_026930045.1. Taxonomy (NCBI): domain Eukaryota; kingdom Metazoa; phylum Arthropoda; class Arachnida; order Araneae; family Uloboridae; genus Uloborus; species Uloborus diversus. The sequence goes on along the minus strand of NC_072732.1, from coordinate 87,581,103 downwards.
GATTAGGAAAAAGATTAGTTTGAATCTTTTTCCTGAGGTAGATACTTATTTATATGCAGCGAAATTGATCAGCGAAGGTGACTTGGAGAAAATAGGAGAAATAGGAGTTCTAATTGGAATCCTCCCCCCTTTTTTTTCGGCGTCGGACCTTTTTCCCCTTTTCTTTAACTGCTTTTTATATTTTGAGCATCAGTTTTTATCAGCGAGTTTTCTTCTGATTCTAACTCAGAAGAACAATACTTTTCTGAAAATCTAGTCTCCGAAAAATATTCGCAATAATCTGATGAAAGCAAACTAGTCTCATCGCTAGGAATATATTCCTCTTTAGATAAGTCAGACTGTTACGGTAAGTTTTGCTTATCAATGGTTCTTCTTGACATCATGAAGATAATTATGTGACTGAGTACTTCATTGTCATGGAAGAAAATAAACGTCAATACTTCGAGCAAAGCACATGTTTTGGTGCACAAAAGAATTCCAGAAACCATTTTTGGAATTTACCTGTTTATATCTATTTCTTTTTAGACCAAAATTAATTTCACATGTCCAGTCACGTTCTTTTCAAATTTACCTTTCTCAACTTTGCCTCCCATGCAGATAGCAGAAAACTGAAACCATGCGGCTAGCAGGTGTTTCGCATTTTTCTAACAGTTCAAAGAATTAAGCCTGGCCAGCAGGTGCTACTCAAGCCCAAAAGAGCATTACTCACCCTGACAACTAACAATAGTCCATAGTAAACACAACTGATAAGAGAAAAAGGAAGAAAACGGATGCATAAAGAAAAGTTCATTTAGCGGTCAAACTGACCGTTGTCAGTCTTTCTGGGTATAAATATTTATAGCGACTATAATAATAATCCTAAAGAAAAAATTTTTACTGTTGTAAGATCTTAATAAATAGTTAGGAAAAGTCAATGAAGGAAAAAGAGTTTTAAAACTAAACGATGGATGCATCCGCCTGGCCGATGAATCGGTGCCGATGGTTCAACAATTTTGCCATCGGCGTCGGTGACCGTTGCTAACTTGAAAGAAACATCGGCCCATCGGCCTTAAAAAACATCGAAAAGACGATGGAATTGACCGATATTTTCGAAAAAAAAAGGACCTTTGCTGTTTTACTTTTTAATACAAAGTAAAGGGAGTTATTGTTTTCGTATGAAATTTTTTACTTGAATTTAAGCATGAATTTCTTTTTTAGTCACCCCGGAAAGAATTTTTAATACTGCATTCAGGTACAAACAAGTTAATTATTGCATTGTTTTTTGTGGCTGTATGTACGTATGTATATCTCATAAATAATTTCAAAAATGGTAAGCTGTAGAAGGATAAAATTTAGTACGTGGGGTCTGCGAACCTTTCAGTTGTGCACTTTTCTTTTTGTTTTCAATCGGGTGCTGTAAAAGGTATACTTACCCTTTTTTTTTGCGGCTTTTAATTACTTATTTCAATGCAAAAGTAATACAGCGTCTCAGACTGACGATCATTTGGTGATATATTGACGAATTTGAGACTAACTTGAAAACAAATATGAGATGTCGAAACCGTTTTTTTTTCTTTTTGACATTTTGTTAGAGTCCCGTTGAACCGACGGTAATTTTTCATTTACCAATACTTGTAATATGAGTTACAGTAATGCAGTCTTTTCTGTATCACTTCGGTGGAGTTTGGGGCCCGTCAAAATACATTTTGGTGCCTTCTTTCTCTATCACGGAACTTGTAAAACATTCATCATAAGCATTCATCATAAGCACGGTCCCCTATGATCATTAATGTTTGCGATATTTTAAATCCGCCAATGCACGTCAAAACAAACTGGGGTATAAGTTTTAAAAGGGTTTTTCTGCTCGCTCTAAGGCATGGGTTCTAAAACTGAGGCGGGGGAGGTGCACACCTCCCTGGTGGGCAAAGAAGAGTGTCCTGGGAGGCGTGCTTGTTGTCACATTTGGATATTTTCGACATCCACATGTGACCATCGGCATATGTAGATAGTCGATCGCCTTTTTCAGGTTTTTGGTGTAGTTTTCATCCACATATGAGTGTATCTGAATTTTTAGCATTAGAGAGCACCACATACAAAGTCAAAGCATCGAAGAAGGTACTGAAAGTAATCTGATGTACTGCGTTAATTACAACCTAACCTTCAGAAATTTATCAATCACAAACAATGGCAGCCCTCCCACCAACGTAGCTAGTCTTATGTGCCAATCTCACTCAGGGTCGTCAACCGGGGTGAAAGTTTCTTGACGCCCCTCCCCACCTATACACGCAGAAAAATCAAGTTAGTTATAACATCAGTGCATCATACACGTGAACGTATTTGCATTTTCTACATATTAATAAACCGAACAATCAGAGGGCTATGTATAATACAAATTAAAACACAAGCAGTTAATCTGTTTCTAATATTAGTAAAACATTAATACCCCAAAAACTTTTCGAAAAATGGAAATGTTAAAAATACAAATATCCATCTAGAAAAATGTTATCCCCCCAGATAAAAAACAAACAGTTAAAACTGAATTAGTAACTCACATTGATTCAACTGGGGAAAATCCCCAAATACTCAACATCGAAAATCGCTTACAATTGCGTTTTTGGAACTTTATTTTCAAAACATTACTGTTCCTAATATTACGAAATATGACCTTACAATTGCATTTTAAGACTTGAGTGAAAGAAAATAAGCGTGCAAAAGTCCCTATACCGCCTTTTTTAATATCACAAGTAATGGATTTTTTAAACGACACTTACAAAAAATTTAATTGGAATAGCTCCTAAATGTAAAACATTGCTTAAATTTTATGGACCGTAATATTGAAAAATTTTCCAGTGAAATGCTCCAGATCCTCCTTTCCATAAAATCTTCAAAGTTTGTTAAAAGTTGCGTTTTTTAAACTTCAATTTCGAAAACTTGCAGGTGGGAGAATGAATAGATTTCGGTTTACTTGAAGAAAAAAAAATCAATCAGAACCATTTTCAGAGCCCTTACCCTAACATTAATAAACATGGCCTATAATCGCGTATTTAACTCTTCAATTTCTAGAAATTTCTGCTGAGATCTCGCTATCATTTTTTTCCCTCATAGCATCTGCAAAGAAAGTCTAAAATTGCGTTTTTAAAACTAAAAGTTTCAAAACTTTGACCCCCCACACTTTCCTATCAGATTTTTACTTTCTTCTATATCTAATATATAGAAGAAAGTATTGGATTCGTGCAAATTTTCGAATTTCGAATTTTGACGGATTCGAACGTTTTGAGGTGTGCTGAGTCCATTTCGACTATTTTTGGAAAATGTCTGTCTGTCTGTGTGTATGTGTGTGTGTATGTGTGTGTATGTGTGTGTGTATGTGTGTGTGTGTATGTGTGTGTGTATGTGTGTCACGTCTGTGTGTGACCAGTTTTTTGTGGCCGCTCTACAGCAAAAACTACCGCATGAAATCGAACGAAACTTGGTACACATATGTGCCCCTATGTGAACTTGTGCCCATTGGTTTTTGGCGCGAATCCCTCCAAGGGGGGTGGAGCAATGGGACGTTTTTTGAGTTACGCGTGATTGCTATTCCTCAGAAAGTAACAGGCGGAATCAAACAAAATTTGGTCCATATGTTGCCATTAACAGGAACAGGTGCTGATTCAATTTTGGTGTCAATAACTCAAACGGGGGTTGAGCTATAAAACGTTTTTTGTCGTCAATTGTGACTGCTGTATCTCAAGAAATAATGAACGGAATGAAAGAAAAATTTATCGGCAAGTAGCCCTTAGTGGGTATAAGAGCTGATTTTATTTTGGTGTTAACAGCTAAAAAGGGGGTAGCGCAATCGCCCGTTCTTTTTTTCCATTGTGAGTGCCCTATATCAAGAAGTAATGCTACGTTCTGGTTGAAATTTGGAATATATGTGAATCCCTATGTAAACAGGCTTTGGTTCAATTTTGGCGCCAATCGCGCCAAGAGGTGCTGATTTATTTTTATTATCATTATTTTTTAGCGAATAAAAATAGTTTTATTAATGCAACAATAAGAAAGATAAATCGTAATAGATTGTCGTCTGCGTATTTCTCGTGATTTTAATTGTATTGAAATGATCGGAAAAATTATCTCAATGATTTAAAATTTTTAACTGTTGCCATCTTATATCTGTTAACAAATAAAATATTTGTAATTTATTCAAGCAAGGCTTTTGAAATAACTTTCAATTTTCGCTCTTTGCTTTGCTTTTGCAATAATTCAGACATTGGGATGGTCGTCAAGTTTTTGCATGTGTAATTTCGTTTTTGTTGGGAATATTGCTTCCTCGTCAAGCATGGGGAGGGATCAGAAAAAAAAAGAAAAATATAGAAGAAAGTTTCGTGATGGCCACAACATACTAGTTTTTCTTTGTTCTTTCAATGTACCCTCCTAAACTTTTTTCCGGTTATGTCACTGCAAGCAGAAACAGAATTCCAAGAAATTTCGCGGTAACTAGACAAAGGAGAACTGCCTTGTGTTAGATTCCAAAGTTATATTCTCAGAAATTGTATCTGCTTCAATGATACAAAGGAAACAATTGTTTTGGAGACTGAGAGAGAAGAATATTTTCGTTACCTGGGGGGGGGGGGGGAGATAGAGAATCATTGCAAAGATCCTCTGTTATGCGTGTCTATGACTGTGCATCTGTGATACACAAAATGAGGGGCACCTTGCGGCGCCATTCAGTTTGTGTCCGGGGCGATTACCCTGGGATTTTTTGCCTGGTGCTATTGCCCCGGGCGCAAATTCTTCTATGATTGCTTCTATGATTCTATGATTGCTCTATGATTGCTTCTATGATTGCTCTATGATTGCTTCTATGATTGTTTCTATAATTATATGATTGCTCTATGATTGCTTCTATGATTGCTTCTATGATTGCTCTATGATTGCTCTATGATTCCTTCTATTTTGCTTCTACGATTTCATGAGTTCTAATAATAACACGCTCAAAATAAAGTAATGTATGTGTAGTAGTAATACGTATACATTTTCCGTACAAACTTACTATACTTCCACTTAATAGCCTGCTTCAGTTTCAAATCCCGGTTTTCTGATTGCACTATACTTGTATCGACCAAATATAATTGAAGTGATAGGGGGGGTATTCGTGATACAAGTGGCGTAGCTAGGGTGGGGTGGAGGGGACGGTTCGCCCCGGGAGGCACTTTTTTACGGGTGGCAAATTTACCTTCAATATGTAGGAAAAACAAACTTATTTAACCAAAAAGGATAGTATATTTTTAAGCTATATTTGCAGGCAAAAAAAATCTCTTAGAAATGTAAGTGTTTCGTATCACTACCAGAATAAAATTACTTAGATACCAAACAAGAGTTTTTCTTGATAGTATATAAGTACAATTCCTTGTTTTTCTCTGAGAGGATGGCAGAGGAAAATAATGGAACCGATTTTTTTTCTACTGTAGAGTTAACTCAAGGAGGAAGATAACAATGAAGTTTTCCTAAATTTCGTTATAAGAAAAAGTTAACACTAGATTATAAGTTTCTTGATAACCTCCTATTAAAACAAAAACTTGACTTTTTTGACATCAGGAAAATGTCGGCAAGAGTAAGAAAGGGAGGGGGAAAGATCTTTCAAATTCCTGACAATCTTAGCAATTTATTTCCGTTTGATTCTTTTTTTTTTTTTTAATCATTGGCCATCGGCAATTTGGAGAAAAACAATCGGGCGTCGGCCATCTTTGAACAATCGGCCAACAATCGGCATCAGCCCATCGGCCAAAAAGTGCCATCGGTCGCGAGCCCTAATAAACAACACCAGAAAATTAACTCACAACTCTTTAAATAAAAATTCAAATACAACACTAAAAAAACTTAAATCTAAAACGCTTTATCAGTCTTGTTGCGCTAAACTATTGTTCCTGAATTAAAGTGCTTCGGTACTTCCACTTGCTTTCTGCCTAACGTCAATGGGCTTACATTAACAAAGTTTAAAGGCGAAGATTACTTAGCATCACACACATCTGCTGTATTGAAGTCGAATGGTAACAAAACAAATAAGTGTGATCCGGGGAAACATAAAGAGTCCAAATTTCAGTTCTTGGGAGAAAAGGGAAAGTAATGTCTAAAGAAACTGCGTTCTTGATTAGCCATTAAAGAACATCCATTTATCTTCCCTGGTGTCTTATCTCAACTCTCATATAGAGAAATATATTTGTTTCAAAAGAAATCTTTTGACTTCATGCAACAAAGTCTTCAATCAAAAGTGTTACGTTTCATTAAAAGTATATTTTCACCTTTATTTTTTTTTACGTTATTTTTGCAGAAGGTTTGAAATCGAGTTGTAAAACTAATGTACTGTAAATTTGATAAATTTACAGCAATAATTTGATAAAAGTTGTCAAATTTCACTTGAGGAAGCAAAAACAATTAGTACGTCTAAAAATCGCTTCAAATTTTTGTTATATTTTAACTCAAGTTTTCTTGAACAAACTTATTTTGAAATTAAAAGTGAGTGTATGAAACAACACCTAAAGATTTAACCATTTACAGAGGTTGTTAAAGTACAGATAAAAAAAACATTTTGAAAAGATACACAAAATCACAGAAAACGTACGCACAAATATAATCATAAATAAGAATTACTACTTATAGACGTCTCAATCTCAGTGCTGACACTTTCTTTTAACATTTTTAATTATTTTCGAGAAAGGAGTGAAAGATAATAGAAACATTACTTATTTACTTCACAGAGAAGTTAAGAGCGCTAAATTTCGGAAACGAAAAATTCTTAGTCTTCTGCTTAGGTTAAATAAAGTAACTACGCAATACTACAACTGGATAGTCTTCCTATTATGTCATACGAAGTAGATTTTAAAAATAATAAATACTGATAAGAAGAAATACAAGGTTAATTACGGAAAATGTGTGTAATAGAACCTGTGTCATGTTTGAAACAGCAGAATTTCTTATCAATCTTACAATCTCAGTTTTCTTATGATTCGTCATTCCGATCTTCATAGATAAAATATTACGTTTCTTTTGACGTATAAAAAGCGGTTTCTAATAAATTTCATTTTTTGCATAACGTGGATGATTTTTTTATATAAAAAAATTTGAAAGTCCTTTGTGTATGACTTTATTTTAAATTACCATTAACAATTAAAGGAGGATGCAGTATAAACACTAAAACGCATCCTCTGTGCTTGTGTTTAATGAAAAAGGGTTTTTTGAATTAAATTCGTTTCCCAACACAGGCATTGTATAGCGGTGAGTTATTTTTTAAAATAATTGAGCTAATAAAGGAAACAATTAAATAACTTAAAGGAACAATAAAATAAGTTTAAGATATGGCTTTTAAATTTATTTTAAATATGCATTTGTTCCAATTAAAGTATTACATAATGTACACAAACTATGACTGAACATATCCGATAAACCCGCACATAGCCGAACACTAAAAATTCTACTTCATGTCTGTTTTTTTCAAAAGCTATGCAGTAATTGTAATGTCAAATTTTTATGAAAACAGCATTTATATCCGTAAAAAAGTTACCAACCTTGATACTTGTAAGATTAGATTTTAGATAACATTATGTTGCAGAATAATTAGCATGCTTGTTTTATGGTTATTATCATAAAAATATTCTATGTAATTAAGACAGGCTTCTTCAAATGCACAAAAAAATTAACTATCAATAAGACACATAATATTTACAATTCCATACAAAAGTAGTTCAAAAAATTCGATAAAATTTCTTTAATTACTTTAGTTCTTAGATTCCAAAAATTGTCATTGCTAAAACCTGACCTTAATATTATTATATGAAAACGTATACTGCATTTTTTATTGATTGAAAATAAGCTTCTACACGATTTATTTTAACATAACCTCCCATAAAATTATAAAGTGAACAGACCTTTTAATCATTTTTTGAGCTTCTTTTTTTGAATTGAATACCCATCTCAACAAATCCCACGATTTCCAAAACTTACTTCAATAATAAATCTTCTGTATTGCATACTCTTTGAGACAATCCACTTTTATATTGATTCTACTTATGTAAAACAAAGGCATATGTTAAATCTGCCCTTGCAGCTTTTTCGACTTGCACTTGAAGGATCATTTTGGTGTCGAATAAAAATAACTTAGCCAAATTTTCAGCTCTTTATCTCAAACGACCTTCGAGTTTTTCAAAATAACCTGTGTTTTTGATTTTAATTTTTTTTTTCATAGAAAAATTTAAAATTAATGTATGATAATTTTTTCCTTATTTTTAGCATTAAAATACATGAAAAATAATTATAGTCAGAATTTTAAACGAAAAGCCGACTTTTGGCGAAGGAAATAAAATTTAATTTGTTTTCAATGCTTTAGTGAAAAGTGTCACTCACCAAATTTTGTCGAAAATGTCTTTTATACTCCTCTACGCTCATGATTTTTTTTTCGTATTTTTTGAAAAAATAGAACAATACCAAAAAAAATAAAAAGTGATTTTTTTTGCATAATTTTGAGTTTAAACACATTTAAATATTTTTAATTACAAAACAATTCTTTTGAACTAAGTCGGTAAAAACTGTTCTGCTAGGTAAAAAAAAGAAAATTAAAAAAAAAATATTTCGAAAATACTATCTTACCAAAGAAAAAACATAAAGAAAACTATAAAAACCTGAGAGAGATCCTTCATGAAGTTATTAGGAATGTAAAAAAAATGATTAAAGGGTTTTTAAATAAATATTATTCAATGCTAAATTGTACATAAAGACGATTATATAATTTGTCTACGCTATTTTGAATAATTTTTCAGTCTGGATCCCATATTTCGAATATTAAAGTAACTCTTTTACACAATTTAACATATTTTGTATAACATTTAATACAACATTTTTAATTCTTTATACAAAAAAGTTGACAGAACATTTTTTTACTTACATAACCTTTTGGTACGAAGTAAATAACCTGAAGTTTTTTATTTATATTTTTAGAAAAAGAAAAAAAAAAAAAAACTCCGAAACAAAATTCTACTAAATCTGACAAGAAAAGTTTCTAAGATCTCGTGCATCTTTTCTGCTTGAGCTGAATAGAAACAAAAAAAAAGTAATTTAGGGTAACACAAAGAAGTCCATATTTCAGCTTTTGAAAGAAAAGGGCAAGCGTTGGCTGAAGAAACATTGGTAGGAACCATACAGTAAAGAACATTCCTTCTTCATAATATAAAGAAAAGAATTGTATTGAGTACATTGAATTTTTACAGCCGACATCATGAACTTTTTTAAACAACTGTTTTTACTATGGATTTGTTGTACTTCCTTCCACAAACTTCGAAGCTGTTTTATGATTTTAAGTGTGTTTGTGCAGACAAAAAATGAAATTGTTTTATTACATATTGTTAGTTACTTTGTTATATACTTTACTCTTTCACTTGAAGCATTATCGAGTTAATCAAATTTAAAAACATGATTGTGCGTAGTTGTACAGATCTAGACATTTTCATTTTTTAAAATCCTATCCGAAGCTTCTCGCATATTATTTGATATGTTTTAATTTAATTTGAACAATAGCTTCGAAGAAAAGGTGTAAGGTTTTCTTTTTAATTTATTTTATTTTAGTGAAGCAAATAAATGATGTCAACTTTTACGCTCGCTATATAAAACACATTCATAACTTTTAAAAAATTACTTTTTCAAAGATTCTTCAAACTAAATAAAACTTTAACAAATAAGCATATTCATGTACATGTATTCTTATATCTGTTGTACACAATTTATATTTCAGGTAATGTAAAGGGAGAAAAGATAAGTTTTTCTTGAAACTGAGATATCAAAAGGACACTATGAAGTGCATGCACCAAAAAAGATCATGTGGACAAAGAAATCCAATACCCCATTTTTCTGCGTAGGATAGCAAAAAAATTCACTAACTGATGATTTTATCGTCATCAGAAATCCTAACTAATGACAAAGCGTTATCGACAAGCAGTTTGTTATCAACAGACAAACGTGCAGCAACCGTTATTACAAAGGAGTCTTATCAAAGTTGCCTGGTCCTATTTTACGGTAAATTTTGTTTCTGCATTGCTCACTGTAGCTTACTAGTATGAAAAACTTGTTAATTGCTGTAGAAAGCCCAATATATGTAGATGAATTTAAAAGAACACTGTCGTTGTGTACCGTAATTTGTCCATGTGGTTTAATAAGCCTATAAAAGTATATTACAGCCTTGAAAACAGGATGGCGACACATCAGAGATCTGATTTGGAGAGATTGAAAACATTTGAACAAACTTGTGAAATTATCGTTTTCTTTGTAACCACGATGATTGAAAGCGAAAGATTGGTTGGTTATACTATGTACTGCTATTATACTGTAAATGTCTTATACTGTTACTATTATCACCTCTTTAAAACACCGCAAGCTAAACTGCCGTGTGCAGGTAAAGGGCAGTAACTGCAAATTTTTCATTTTTCATATTTTAGCATTTTTGTCATCTATTGTACTTTATCTTCATTCTATAAATTATATTCCGCTGAAAAAAAAGAAGCGAAAAGAAGTCTAATTCCAACATTTCCCTATTGTTAGCATTGAATCCAACACGCATTTCTTCAAATTTCTCGCAAACTCATTTCTGCAGATACTGACGTTTACCTGCACACGGCAGTAAAAACCACGATGTTTTACCGAAATTTTAGAGTCTTCAAAATGTTAGCAACCGTTTTTAATTCCAGTAATAAGAATCTTGTAATATGCACGACTACGGGTTCTGTTACATGTCACGAATGCCGCCCCAGCAGAAGGCCATCCATTTCCAGAGGGCAGACAGTATCACTTTGGCTTTTAGAGTGTAAGTAGGAAAACACAACCGGACTGAAAATTTTCTAAAAGTTGATCTCCCCCCCCCCTCCAAAAAATGCATAATACAGTCGGCGCTCATTATAACGATCACTTATTATAAAGACCAATCCATTATAACGATCAGTGGTAAAAGCCCCAACTTTGTTCCAATGAACTCTGTGTTAATTCGCTTCCGGTATAACGACCGTTCTGCATCATCTGATCCAATACAGCGAACACTACTCCTGGTGTTTTTTACAATGATACTAATGACCTTTATCACCGTTTACGGACTGGAAGAAGGTGAAGATTATGAAGTGAGTATCCTTACAGCTTTGCATCTTTCTAAAACAACATGAAATTCAGAAAAGACCATCAAGATTTGCCTCCACCATGTTGATTTTAAAAAGCAAAGGAAAAATACTTAAATGATTTGTCAGGCAATTCAAGATGAAAATTTCGACGAAGAAGATGAAATGCTGTAAAAAATATTTCTAAAAAAAATGAAAATCATAGAAGTCAAACTTTGACTGTTATGCTAAAATCAATTATAATTTGAATGTGTCAAACACGTGTCTGTCAAAAAATGAAGTACCTCTCGATATTGTGCAAAAAAGACAAATTAATGTATCATGATCAGATGAAGAAGAAGAAATTGAGACTGAAGTTACCAGTATGAAAAATCTTTCAAATGCTCGAGACTTTTAAGTGTTTCTTTTAAAAGCAAGAAAAACACTATTTATCATCTATAACTGAAATGGAAAATTACGTTTTGCAAAAATCACATGTGCTAAAAAGGAAAGCCAACTGTTTCTGATTTTATCTTTAGAAAATAAATGGTTTGTAAGCAAGCACTGTAATACAGTTTTTCCTATATTTGCTACTTAGAAATATTTTGTCATAATATTTTTCACCCATAATTTAAAAAAAATTCCCATGATAAAAAATAATTTGGGCATTTTACTGCAATCTTTAAAAAGTGCCTGTTGTATTGAAACAACAGAACATGCATGATGCATGTGTATATTTTAAAAAAATTCTACCTCTTATAATGACCACTCATTATAAAGACCTTTTTCTCTGGCACTGAGATGGTAGTTATATCGAGCATCGACTGTACATGTATTTCTAAAAAAGGTAACATGTGTCAGTGTTCAAAAATGTTTTCAAATGTGTGGTCAAAAGAGTTTAAAGTATTTGCTGAATTAAATAAGTGTTCCGAAAAATGTTTTGGAAAAATCCATATTCAAAAAGTGTTCAAAACGTGTTAAAAATTTGTTTGAAGACTTTCAGTGTGGTCTCCATTTTTACACTAAAACAAAAAAATGCTCCATCATTTCGCCCCATTGTCCTATGGATAAGTTTCACTGGTATATGACTAAAGATTAAGCGACTAAACGATATTACCAAAGCATCTGAAATTGATTCTGCAGTGAACACAAAATAAGCGCATATAACATTACAAAACAAAAGTCAAATATTATTAAAATTATGTGTCGTAATCAGGTAAACTTATTTAAAAATGTTTATTGAAAGGTATGAAAATCTCATGCAATGTAAAACTTTCCTTTAGATGTATTTTTCTTTGTGTTTTTAATTTAAAACAAATCAGTTAATAGTTAACTGATAAATTATTCGCACTCTCATTTTTACCTCCTACGAAAATAATTAATAAGAGAAGCGAAATAATAAAAGAAACGAATTTGAAAGACAGCAACACATTTTAATTAATTTAACATAAAAGACATTAAATGTGAACAAAAGGTAAAAGGAGCTCAAAATAGCAATAGAAAATAGCAAGGGTTTTTACTTCAGTTTTCATATTTGATTGAAGCTAACAGTCACCTCATATTTATTTTTGAATTAGTATTTATAATCCGACTAAAATAGCTTCAAGACAATTGAAACGTTAAAGAAAGTTTCTTATTTAAAATAATTTAGCACAAAACGAAAATATTTTGTGATTCATTTTTTAAATAAGTATTAATGGCCCATACATGTGTGCTGTTTATTTGTGCATGATTAACTTACACTAGATGTAAAAACTCATTCATAACAATGACAATTTAAAGAGTTATTCATACATTATGCAATAAATAAAAGTACCTTTTGCAATTGAGTCATCATAAATTGAAGAATGTGTTTTCTTCATCAGCATTCAAGTTCTTCCGGATTACTGTCGAATTAAGCATTCACGAATTCTTCAATGAATGTGAGAGACTCTAAACGTAAAAACTGCGTTGTTTATACAATGGAAAATGCGTATCTCTTATGCATTATTAATAGCTGTCAGAAATTTAACGCATTACCTCATTAGAACGTTTACTCAGGAGCAGCAAACAAACGTGTAGATAACAAACAAAAATAAGGTTAATTTTCACAACTATCTATAACTTGAGCTATGTCATGACTCCCAAAAACCGTTATCACTTCTTTAATCTAAAGCTTAATTACGTGTCCATTTATGGTGATTGATAAAAATCTAAAATTGTACTGCAATTATAAAAACTTGAATGCTTATGAAATTTAAATGAAATATCAATTTTACTCAATCCAGAGGAGACGTACTTGGAGTAACTATAACACAGTTGGCGGTCTGTGTGGAACTTAGTTCGATATTGGTTTGTGTTACCTTTGCAGAAGAGAATTTCAATTCAAATGAGAAACGTCAGTTTTGAACTTAAAGGGAATCCAACTTTTTTGAGAAGGATACTCTACCCAGTTACAAAGGAAGCAAGGATTGCTGCAAAAGAAGGTGAGCTTTTATTTGTTATTTGTGAAATATTTCAGTTATTTTTAGTGTGTCTTTATCTATTTTCAAAAATCTTCTATCAGAATTATTTCTAACATATTGCATTTGTTACTCTACATTTTTTAAAATAAATGATCTTACAGTACATCTATTAGTGAAGCAGGTATTTTTGATGTAAATGCTTTTGAAATGTGAAAAAAAAATAAAATGTATCAATTAAAACTTTTGCTTGAAAATGAATTAATATGAGCTGCAGTCTTTACTTTTTATCTATACTTAAGTGTATCATTTAAATGTAGATCGCTCATTAGTATTCTGCTATTTCAGAATACCTAAAATACTGGTGTATTTGGTTTTGTAATTAAAATGGTTAAACTAAAAACGAAAGAGAAAATCTTTTCTGTGCTTTTATTGCTAAATGCAATGCCAGTTTTGGATTAGGGGTCAAAGCTACAGAATAAATTCTTCAATGAGAACTAGTTATGTAAATGTAACCAAAATAAAACAAAATTAGGTTTTTATTTAGTTAATAGTTTGTCATTTTGATGAGTTAGAGTTTATTCAGAGCAATATAAAATTTAATCAGAACAGGCAGAAAAATCAGTGTTACTTTTTTTTAATTACTATTGTTCAAAGCAAAGCATTTATTGCAAATACATCCGCCCAACATTTGAGGATGCAACAAAAAACCTTATGAATTAATGAAAATGCAAAATAGCAAAATACATAAAACTTCGAAACAAATTAGAACTCAGAAAAAAACAAAAGATTTTTTTTACAACTTAAGATCAGTTTCATTAAGGATTTAAGGGACATATTTTACTTGAAATACTCATTTGCAGTAATAAAACCAAGTATATTAGTTTTCTTTTTTTTTTTTTTTAATTTTATCTAAGCGGGTTCCATCACACAGTTTGAAAAAAAATCAAATAGTTAAGAGTTTTGAAATTTTTTGCACTAATTCACGATCTATTTAATAAGCAAAATCATTAAATAAATATTAAAAATAACAATATTTTAATTTCATTTGTTAAAAAAACGGTGTTGTTTAAAATTGCTATATCTCAAAATATTCTCGGTCAATTTTCAAATTTTGTTTCAAAAAATTATGCTCAAATATCTGATCTTGAATTTTTATTCGTCGACTTAAAAAATATTAATTCAATAAAAAATAGAAAATATTTGAAGAAAAATTTCGAAAAATTTGAAGATACTATTTTTTTTTAAATCATATTTTTGAGGAAAACGCTTTATTTTTCAAATTTTCCGAAAAAAATTGGATTAAACTTTTTGAAAAAGATGTGCTCCAAATTTCATTAGTTTATCTTTTTCAGTTCTTGACATATAAGAGTTTGAATGTAAAAAATCGAGAATTGCATCAAGGAGAAAAACGCGTTTAATGTTTTAATGTTAAGTATAATATTGGTTAAATGCATGAAAAAAGAATTATGTCTTTCGTTCCAATTGAGATAGAAACAAGATTCATACGTGTTTTCAAGCAGTAGAAAAAACGGAGAAGTTTTTTAAACGATAAACTAATAGCACAATTTGACGATTTTGCGTCCCAGACCCCCTTAAAACAATAATAAAATTATGGTTAAATATAATTTTCGTCCCTTGTTTTCAACCTATAATTGTTAAATTTTGAGCAAATTTACTGTATTATAAAAGTGTTTTACAAATAAAGGCATATATAATGAGAAATAATTATACTGTATACTTCAATTCATCATATCAATATCGTTAAATTATTTATGTTACACAGATCAGTTTGTATGTGTTCAATGGTTTTGTGTAAATACAGTCCCCCCCCCCCCTCCCCAAAAAGTCATTAAAACTCTACAACTTGTGTTAATTGACCACAAATTAACTTCCCAGGTTCAAAGAACACTCCTTTCTGTTTTGTTGAAATGCCATTTCTTTTAGTTTCAGGGAGCTTTTTTCTGCCTTAAATCCATGTGAGATTTTATTGAATGCAATATCTATCCTCTCTAATTTTTTCACAAGAAATTGGTTTGCAGAAATTTTAATCACATTCCTTTATGAAATATGTTTAGCTAAATAAAGAAGAAGAAAATATTTTTTTTTTCATCTGTTGGTCATAGCTATTGTGTAATTTTCATTCCCCTTCAAGTCTACTTTCACTAGAAATTAATTACTTAGTAAGAGGAAACGGAATTACTTTACCTTTTGAAAAATATTCAGTTTTATTTATTCGATAATACAAGGTCCGGCTATTAATTTCCAGGACTGACGTAACTGTATGAGAACGAAAAGCCGGAAGATGGCGCTAATGATTGCATATTGAAGAGCGTTTTCTTGCGCACGTGCAGTGCAATCGGCGTCATTCTAAAGTAAGTTGTTCTCTAGAACAGGCGCATTAAAACGTAGCTCTCAAATTCCTGCCGTCAAAGTGAAAATGGAGAAAAGAATTAACATCAAATTTTGCTTCAAATTGGGCAAGACAGCTGCAGAAACATACAAAATGTTGAAACAAGTTCACTTGAACTTTTGAATGGTTTAAACACTTTCGGGAAGGGCGCAAAAGTGTCGATGATGATTCACACACTGGTCGGCCGCAGTCCGTTCGCATTATGGTGACAGCAGGAGTTGAAAAGCTATGTTTAATGCGCCTTTCTACGAGAACCACTTGCTTCAGAATGGCGCCAATTGCACTGCCCATGTGCAAGAAAACACTCTTCAATATGCAACCATTTGCGCCATCTTCCGGCTTTTTGTTCTTTTGCAGTTACGTCAGTCTTGAATATTAATAGCCGGACCTTGTAGTATGTAGCTCTTTTTTTAGGTTTCGAACAACAGATAATAAAATAAGAAAAGTTACATTTTGGGAATATGAGTACAGCTAAATATTCAAAAAGCATACGAATTAAAATTGAAGAAATTAATTAGTTAAGTACCTACTATTCAAAATAAATTTATAGCTATCAACTAATACTGTTGAGATCCCTGTTATATAAATATTGTTGAAGTGATGAAATGTTTTATTTAATATCGTTCAAGTCGTTTATGATATTTTTCTACTAAAAATAGTTTTAATTTTGGAAATATTTGGAGTTGAACTGAATGGTTAAAATATGTTTTTCGAAAGCAACCAAGATTTCTTTTTTCAATGATAATTTCTATTGCAAGTATGTTTTTTTCTTCCTTCTATTATTCTTTGATTTTGAATAAGCTAAGCTTCCACATAATATTAATACATGAGTTAAGTTTTAAATTTGTATTTTGTCAATCAGTTTTATTTTTAATGTGACAGGGTTTAGGATACAGTTTTGTATTTTGTCTTTTAACTTTGAATAAGTAGAATTTTTGTTAAAAACTCTAAAAAAGCATTTCTTATGTGTACTATCAGTTTCAGTTTTAGTTAAGCTACAAATTAACTCTATAGGTAAGTTAATAAATTAATATGAGCGGCAATTAAAAAAACAAAAATTTCACCAGTGGAAACAAATTAGAGGAGTACAGGAAGTCACAAATACAAGATTAAAAAAAAGCATTATCGAAAATAATTTTATGTGTCGTACTAAATGATGCAATTTAATTTTTTCCAATCTATCGTTATTTTTAATCCTTCTTATAATTGCTGTCCCAGTTCATGAAATTGCATGGTAAAACAAAGTTTTAGTTTAATCCGTAACAGGGGAGGTGAAAAATTAGGACATAACAGGGGACGTGATGTCTCAGATACCGCTCTACTTTATTTTATTTTATTTTTTAAATCGTGTAATTAAGATAAAGCCCTGTAAATTCAATTAAATCTTCCTTGTACTTTTGTTTGCACAGCAGAAAAATAGTTTTGAATTTTGAACTAAAATATACATTTTCCGAGGAATTTTAACAAATGCCTTAAGATTTTTCGAGAGAAATCATATGTTGCAGTAAATAATTTACTATTCGTAATAAAAATGAATCTATTATCAATCAATGATTTTATTTTAGTTGTTTAATATGTACAGGACATTTTAATACCAGAAAATTGGTTATATCGCATTGCGGGAAAATTTTAACAACCCTTTAACTATTAGTATTTCACGTCGTATTTCCAAGAATAATTAAGCCTTTATTGTCCATACAACATCATTACGTAACTTTTGTAAAGATTTCAAACAATTCTCAACCTCATCTAGAAGACCTCATTTTTCATTTCTTCCGCATAACGCGAATAAGATAAATGAACCTTGCTTAAAGAAACATGACAAAACAAGGGTTTGCCAAAACACTTATTAGAGTCACTATTAGAGAAATTTCATTTTTTAGAAGAAACTGAGAAAATTTTATTTTTTAAGAGAAATTTTAGAATACTGGTCATAGTATCATTCTACTACTACTTTTTTTGAACTCAATTCGTGCTCATATATACTATTTGATTGTTTTAGTATATAATCTTTCTTTTCCCTAATTTATCTTTGTTTTTAAATTAATTTCAGTACTTGTAAAAAAAATTTATTTCTTTTCAGACTACTTTTGAATTACCGAGAGTACTATAAAATATTTTCACAATGTTATCGAAAAAAGGAAATTTAGTGATTAACTCGGGAAAAAAGATAAAATGTGAGAAACCAATCCAGCTAACGAATTTTACCACACTTACTGATGAGCAAATACAAACATCAAGTTATGAAGATGAAGAAGACCATTCATCAAAGCTGGCAACAATTTTGTCAGAAATAAAACAAATGAAAGTGGAACTACTGATGTTTGTGTATACACTTTCATATGCTTTAAGAAATGTGTCTCAAACAACCATTATAATAGATAAAGTATGCTTGGTTCACTTCAACTATTCTTCAAGTATCTGCGCCAATATTTCATACTACCCTGATGTAAAAAATGAGGTTGTGAAACTAGCGAATAATTACCTTCTTGGATACAATTTCTTGGTATTTCTAACAAGCTCCATTTTAGTAATTTTCATTGGATCATGGAGTGATAAATACAGTCGTAGGGTACCTGTAATTGTTGCTTTAATAGGAATGTTAATTGACGACGTGGCAACTACTCTTTGTTCTGTGTTTATGGACACCAGAGTTGAATTCTTGTTCATCCCCGCTTTCATAAATGGACTCTCTGGAGGTTTCACTGCAATAATGGCGGTATTATACAGCTACATTTCAGACATAACAACGGTAAGCAACAGAACAATGAAGTACACCCTATTTCAAGCATCTGTCGGTCTTTCCATGCCGATCGGCATAGCTGCAAGTGGATATATTTTCAAATATTTTGGATACAATGCAATATTTTTGATTGCAACCGCTGGGCATGTTCTTGCACTTCTTTGGGTTATATTTTTTGTTAAAGAGACCAGAGGCTTGGAAAACACAGAAAGTTGGAAGTTGAAGTTGCGAAACTTATTCTCCACCGAAAATGTTATCGCCAGTTTTCATGCTACAGTAAAGAAACGTCCAAATCAAGGGAAGAAGCAAATTGTATTCCTAATGTTCTGTATGAGTATAGCTCTTTTGCATCAAGCATGTAAGTAAACAAGGAATCATTCTTTTTAATTCAAAGCGCACACTTTGCTATGGATTTTTTAAAAAAGAGAGCTATAAGGGAGGGTGACCCAAAGCGGTTAGGTTTGGGCCAACCTCCCCTAATGCTCAAAAATTTTAGTGTTTGGATTTTTATCGCAATAATTTCGGTTTTTTTTCCTAGCAGGGTTTTTGACTTTAAAATAAAAAGTGATTTTTGTATTATTTCAAACCCAATGTTTATTTACTATCAAACTTTACAAACATTTGAAAAACCCGGTTTGCCCTACCAGGGAGCCCAAAGCGAGTAAGCACCAAGCATGTAAGTAAACAAGAAACAATTTTTTTGATGCAAAGGAACGCACTTTGATTCAGAATTTAAAAAAATGGCAAACTTCTTATGGAGCTTAAGAGCAGTTAAATCAAAATTTAACCAAGTTATTATACTGTATGTAGGGTATTTAATTAATAGCAGCTCTTAATACAATGGTAGCCATATTTTCGATGTACTAGTCGCTTTTGCTACTAATGTTTAATACGATTACGAATAGCGTTTAAAGTCGTTGTTGGTTCGAGTTAATAAGAAACCACAATCAAAAAGCAAAGCATGCATTTTCAGCATAGCAAACATAGAAGAAAACATCGTTTACCCCAACATGGCGGAAGTTCCACTACTTCTCCTACGATTCAGGGCTTTGCAACACTGCTGTGGGGAAAATGAAGCGCAGTAACTGCATTTGATTATTTTTCATTTACTTGCATTTCTAGCATCTATTGTTCCTTAGCTTTATCGTAAAAACTTGCTAATTTGGTTCCTGTTGAAAAAAAGCACGTAAATAGAGTCTAACTCCAACATTTCCCTTTTGTTAATGTTGAAGCTATAACGTATTTTTTTTTCTTTCAAATATCTCGAAAATTCATTTCTTCAGATACTGCAGTTTACCTTCCCACGGCAGAACATTTATTTAAATTGACACTACATTGGCCTGAATAAAATACCCATGACTTCTTTATTCGTGAAGTTACATGAAACGCCTTCTTATCTCCTATGACACGAGATTTTACACAAGTACGGCGAAGATCACAAA
Organism: Uloborus diversus; assembly: GCF_026930045.1. Lineage (NCBI taxonomy): Eukaryota > Metazoa > Arthropoda > Arachnida > Araneae > Uloboridae > Uloborus > Uloborus diversus. The sequence continues at coordinate 87,560,977 of NC_072732.1, read as the reverse complement.
TGCATTCCCTAGTATTGATCGTATTATATTAAGGTTAATCTACCAATAATTTATTTTATTAAATTGATATCTTCCGCGTCCTCAAATTCTACCGTTTATAAAGCAAAAATCCTAAAATCACTTGTTGCAATAATATAAACTCGTTAGACTAACATCAGTACTTTATTACCCTTTAACTATGCTTAACGATTATAAAATATACTTTTATGTTCTCTGGGACTCACTCTAGTCCTAATACACCCCATTTTGCTTTGAACCAGGACAAGAATTTGGATTCAAAACGTGGATGTGGCAAAAATCTTTAAAATTCGTTTTAACTAAATAAAGCATTTATTTCCGTCAAATATAAAAACACTAATTGATGAAAACTGGTCTAACGCAACTAATATATGTTTTTATTTTTAGCTGTTGATACAATCGGCTTTTCTTATGTTCATCATCGTTTTAACTGGGACAATACAAAATTTTCTACTGTATTCGGAATCTTTACTATGGTAGGAACTTTTGCTACACTATTTATTGTTCCATTGTTCAAGAAGATGAAGCTTGGAGATTTGACTCTTGGATTTGTTGGGTCGATTTCAGAAATAAGTAAAAGTCTTCTCATGGGATTGGCAACGAACGAATACCTTTATTACATAGGTAAGTTTCACAGATATATGAACGGCTACAGTGATGCTTCAAAACTTTGACACTTTTTTATAAGTTAGAGAAATTTCGTCTCAAAATGTAATAATTCACAAAAAAAAGTAGTTTTTGAGGGGTTTTTTTCCATAATAGAAAAGTATTGAAATGAAATACAGTAAATTTGATTTTTTAAGAACTTTGACAGCCCATACACATGAAAACTGTAAAGTCACGCAAATCGGAACGCAATCGGAAAATTTTAAAAATACATTACTATAATTAAATAGAGGAACAAATTTCTGTACATTTTTAAAGAACTATGAAACAATATAAATAGAAAAGTCAAACTGTATTAAGCACACTATCGAAAATTTATCAAAGAGCATTAGCATTAATAAATACTAGATTAAATTTCTAAATAACTTATACAAGAACAAAACAAAGTTGCAATTTTATGCAGAAAAAATGAACTATAGCCTAATGTAATTTATACTTTCATTTCTTTACTAATATTGCGTGTATTTTTGCGATGTAAAGCATCTGGTTTATTATACTACTGCAATTAAAAATTGTCATAGTAAGAGTATAACGTTTTTAAACAAAATAGTGTCTGCTAAATTATAAGCCAAGTACACGTATCAATAAATTGAGCATATCTCTGAAATGTTTACATCTTTATAAATAATTACATCTTCTATTGATCAAAGGAGATTTAAAAAAAGGCATTGCTTAAAATGCTGAAAATTAAATTTTAGTAATAAAAAAAACCTAAGACAAAACCAGTGTAAAGATTGACCCTCTTGGCGTCACTTACGAGCAAATTCAATCAATTTTTAATTTAATTTTATTTATGTATCTTTTGGTTCAACATGTCGATATGTGTTTAGTGTACATGATGATATAAAAGTTTGGTGAATCAGAATAATCCAAAAGTTCGGTATAGTGGTGGGGAAAGTCATCTAATACCGCACAAACGGAGTCATTCAAATTTTCAGTGATTTAATCAGCCATTCATGATGCAACTCATTAACATCATTCTTTATCGTCTATGAGCGTCATTGAATTGGGTTGTTCACTTGCCTGACGGTCTTTTTGTGCGTAGGCCTTACTTGCTTTAAGTTTTCTTTTGCCTGCATTACACCCTTCGTTGCACGATGAACCTTATCGATTCATTCTCCGTCATACGATTTCTGTAAGTACAGCATTTATCATTCTAGGTTTCAGTTAAATTCTGATATATACTTTGATTAATTGTATAAACCTGTCCAAAGAAGCATCATTAAAAAAAAATGGGTCACCTGTGTCTTATTGTTGCTGCTGTTGTCGTGTCTAATGAAGTGCAGAATGCGAAAGGCCTGGTGGCTTTAATGGAGACACGAATGGAATGCTAACTATCATGTTTTATTACTAAAACTAGCTGCGTGCTCAGAGTTGCACGGGCTGCCTAAAAAATGAAAGAGATGTCCAGTTGATGTTTTCGTAGTACTCTGACGTCAGTTTCAAACGCGTTAAGATTGATTACGTGAAACTAAAGCACTGAGACTTAACAAATTTCATCAAGCATTAATTCAATTCCAAGTCATCAGATTCTAGTTAAGTTTTAGTTAAAATCATTAAAAGCATTTTTTTGTTCAACTCTGTTCCCTTTAGAGAAATCCAAACAATCTTAATTTAATGTGTTCTTTTAATTAAACAGGAAGGAAAATGAGTTATTATAATTTGAAAACTCACCCATGAAAAGGGAAGAGTCCAATAATATAAACATAATTAGTCGCACATCTTAAATTTACCGAAATATAAGGCTGGTAATGATAAAAAAAGCTTACCTTACAATTCGATATTCCAGAGCTCGAATACGCTACCTTGCGGTGGTTAACAATTCAACTAAAAAAGGTAAAATATTCCGTTCCACGTGTTTTCTTTGGGGTAAATTATAGGCTTCAGACAGTTTGTGATGTAATGTAATTTCAAAGGAATAGAAAAGAAAGCTTCTCACAACACGACGAAAAATGACTGTCAGTCACTAAGCTTTTAAGTAAAATATAAGTTACGGCATTTGTTTGTTTTACAGTTTTCGCCCGCCATTAGACATTGACTACAGTGCCCCCTATGGGTTATTGGAGTTGCGAATAAACAAACATAAGTAAAGAAACAACTTTCATATGCTGAAAAGAGTTAAGAACGTTGGCTGTAAAAAATAAAATAGAGCAGACGATAAATAAAGGTTATATCCGAATAGAGCAACCGATTAACCCAGTTGGTTATTTTGATGACGTCAGTCTCACTGAAACAATTGTTGAAATGTTATTCGCAACTCCAACGAACTATAGAGGGCACTGCAGTCACTGTCTAATGGCCGACGAAAAAACTAAAACAAACGCATGTGGTAACGAAGAAAATGCTAATAAGTCTAGTAAATTTTTTTCGTATGCATGATTTTTTCGCTTTATTCTTTTTAAATTAATTTTCCAAGTCTTGTTGATATTCTGGTCCACGAAGAAAGAAATGAGAATTCAAGAAGCATTACTAAACGTTAAAAATTAATGCAAACTACGCAGTTCGTAGTTCTAAGCAGCCATTTCCACGATGTTGAATTCGATATTTATCAATTCTTGATAAAACTAAATAATAATTGTGGCCTGACAAGAATAACATTTAATGCTAGAAAATTTAATTATATGACATTTCGAATTATTGTCAAAAGAAGATGATACTTCTTTGCCTTGCTTGGCTAGCGCTAATTGTTTTGCATTTGTAGCTGAGTTATTTTTCTCAAATTGCCGAATCGGTTCATTTTAAATTTTTCTGTTTGGTATGTTTCTAATTTCTGAGTTATGATTTAATTATGTCATGCTATACACATCATCAACAAAATTCTCACGGATATATGGTGGTAGTTTTCTTTTCAATTTGATCTACCATTATTTCTTTTTACTTATCGAATTCTGTAATCTTTCTACCATTTTATTTCACTCATGATAAAAAATAAAAATGGTTTAACTAACATGGACGGAATCTCGCCAAGGATACTTAGCTCGCACAATACTAAAACTATAACCCTAAGCAAATTTGGCGAAACCTTTCAGCTGAGAATAAAAGCAACAAAATAAATTCTTTCTCGGTTAAACATTTTTCATTTCGTTCTACGATAATATATTCAAGAAAAAATTTTGCATACTGTCTATTCCAACTAAATGCTGCTGTAAAATATGGTTTGTTAATTTAATTTAAGATTAAAAAAACCCCATATTCTTACAAATTCACACAAAACAATAAAAAATTTTACCTGGTATAACGTTATCCAAGTTTGCTAATCCAGAGTTTTCTGGTGTTAACGCGCTTTCACCATTTCTCAATCAAATCATTTTTTAGAGGGAAATAATGAAAACTAACATTATTTTGAGGAGCTCGAACACTTTTTGTTGCTGAAAGCAATCCAAGACACATCGAATGCGTTAATAAATACTCAGAACAAACTGCCTATGTTTAAGTCAACATACATACGTGGAACGCAATGTGGCAATGTGTTAGTTTTTTCGGCAGTTTTGTAAATCACCGCAAGGTAGCGTATTCGAGCGCTGGAGTTGCGAATTAATCAACAAAAAATCTTTGCTTAGAATAGAAGAGAAACGAAGCTAATTTACAATAAATTTCTAAACAAAAAAGATGCTTTAAAGAGTAGTTTTAAGATTTATATATCAGAATAAACGAGAAATTAAACTAATTTAAAATAAAAGTCTGGATGAAAACGTTGTTTTTAAGATTTGAACAGCAGCCGAAAAAATCCCTTTTAAAACAATTATTAGAATTTTATTATTTGCTAACCCATATGCAAAATGGCAACAGGAAAGAAATAAAAATTCCTGAATAACGTAATGTTAATTAACGTTTTAATTAATATCTCTACTAATTAAAGTCGTACAATTGCAAAATTGATTCTATAGTTTTTTTGCAAAATTTCGAATTGATCGGTATCTCGTTCAAGTCTCGACTCGCAGCGATTCTCGAGAAGATCTATCTTCAGATGGACAGACAAACAGATGGACGCAAACAGAATTTAATATTATGGATATCGTAAATCATGCTTCAATTCTAATATGGGATATAAAAGTTTTCAATTTCAGGATTTGAGTATTAATAATCGCTATGAGAAATACTCAGATATTTAAGAGTAATATGTACCAATCATTCAACAATAATTTTAACAACATGTAATGCTGGTATTTCATTTTTATTTTGTGAATTTACCTTCCCTTTGTTCCACCAAATAGATTTTTTTTTGATAAAGTTTTTATTTCGATCTGAGAGAGAGTGAGAAATATATAGTTTTTATATGAGTATCCGATTTTATCTAACTGGTTGTCAAGACAAACGAAAACTTGGCTCGTATTTCAGAAAAATATTTTCTATCTCATTCTTATATATTTATTTTATACCAATATTGTGTCTTGATAGTCTATCTCATGGAACTGTTCTATAAAAAAAATTTCGTTTGTTTTTCTTTAAAATATTTCCTCTGAGAGGAAAAAATATGTCAGGCTCCCCGTTTTATACAACGTTCTCTTCAGTACGGAGATAAACGTCGACAGACATAAGAGAAGGAATATGCGGTTTATCGAATTCTTAAGCTGACTTTTTACCACTTTTGGATGACCTGATGTAGAAAAATGCACCATCATTGATCATATAAATTTACCGTCTTTATTTTTTTCCTTTAGCAAATATGATTGGAGTGCTTGATATGTTAGTACCTTTGGCTGGTCGTTCAAGAATTTCGAAAATTGTATCCGAAGATGATATAGGTAAGTTATGTTAAAACCGCGTGACAGTCCCAAACCGTTCCTGTGACGTTTTGAACAGGTAGCAGTTACTTACGAAAGTCAGTCCACGGCAAAATCACGAAATTGCATTGCATTCACGTTAATGCGTATTTTCTGAACTATATCTAAAGCTCTTTGCAGCTGAATAAAATTAGTTTGAAAAAATTCAATAATGTAAGAACTAAGGCCGTAGCCAGGATATTGTTTCGCTTTTTTTTTTAAAGCAGAGATGGTTTTAGGCATGTAATACAGAGGGTGAGGGATTTTTCAAAAAATAAGCTAAATGTAATGATACGGGAGCTTTTAGAACAACTTTCTGGCGAATTAATCAAAATAGTCGCAACTAAAAAATATTCTACAATCACCACCTCAGAAAATAAATTTATAACCTTAAAGGCTATTACTGAATTAACTAGTAGGAAAAACTGAAAACACTAAAATAAAAATCCTTTATACATTAAATTTTAAAACACTATCAAAATCAAGCATTTACTCAAAAGTATGACTTTATTAAAAAAGGAAATTTAGATCATGTAAATATGTTACGCCTCTTAATGAAGTGTATTACGACGTTAAAAGATAAATTGGCAAATTTGTGCTTTTTCTAACGTTGTTTGTCTTACTTTACGACGTTAATATTTAAGATATTTCTGTTTAATTCACTCAGTATGATTTTTATTGAATTAACAATAATTTAAGAAACAAAAAGAAATTTGTATAATTTTTTACAAATGCAAATTTGTACGGAGAATAAAAGACGTTGTTAAAAGAAAAAGTCTGTAAAATAAGTGCACACTTCAACAAACCGAAATGAATTATTTAGTATGCTTCATCAAATGTTTAATAAATTTCTTTCATTTTCATTTATTTGTTTATGTTTATTAATTTCATTGTTTATTACTTTTTTTAAATGTTACAGGGGACGGAAAATTCTTTAGAACTTTTTAATTTGGAAAATCCTGGTTACAGCCCTGATTACAACAAAGAAAAAATTTAAATGACGCTTTTTTTAATGCAATAGTTTAAAACTGCACATATTTAAAAATAGAAAAAATGTTACAATGAGGTCACGACCCACAGATTGAAAAATCACTGTTTTAATTTAAGCTACCGGTCTTTGCATTTCCTAATTTTAGTAAAAATATTGCAAAAAAGCGGATTAGTTTCACTTTTCAATTTTCAATAAAAACACACCACTTCATCATAGACGCCGCCATATAAAAAAAAAACTACTTCGTAGATCAAAAAGTGACATAATATACACTTTTAAGCCCAATTTCGCTGAAATATTTTTATTTTAGATAAAGAAGAAATAAAACATCCTCATCCACTATTTAATCCCAGTTTAGCTATTATTTTTATCGAAGTAAGCGAAGCGCCATCTCTCAACGATATGCGCTACTTTTTGCGCAATAAACTCTTGATTTTGACGTTGTTTGTTCTCCGTTAGCAAAAACATGTGCAAGTTTTAAGATGATAACATTGCATTTTCATCTCAAGTACGCTTGTAAGATAGTAAATACGAAAATTCATGTGGTTACAAGACATGTTAAACGACTTTACAAGATACAGATTACTTCTGTTGTATCTAACAATGCGTTATAAAGGCATTTAATGCTTTTCGAAGTACCATACGCCTATATACAGTAATACAAACCTAGTTATTACGTGCAAAGCAATTATAATAAATAATATGTGTTAACAGAGAAATATATATTGCGTTTTTACTTATATTGCGTTTTTATATTGTAATATTATACTATAATTTCATTCATGTAAGATGTACGACTTGGTTTTAAAAAATAAGGTAACAAGAGCTTTGATAGATGTGCAGATTCTCTGTCAGAAAAAAATTCCTACTGAAGATAACGAAGATCATCAGAGCTTTCAAACGATACGGGTGGATGAAGCCGGGTGTCCTCAAACAGGCAGAAATATCAGTAAGAAAATTGCTGCGTTGATGAAAACGTGCTCCGCCAATGAAACAAGACTTGTGATTTTGCGTTGGGGGGTATTGGACTACTTTCCTCCCAGTCCCGAACGCGTACGGAGGGATTATCATCTCTTTGGACCTATAAAAACAGTTGGAGGAAGAAATTATCGTCAAGGATGGGAAACCACATACGGACCGGCTTGCTAAACCGCTGCAACGGTTCTGAACTGCTGACCGCACAAACATTTTTTTTTTAATGTCCAAACAGATGGAAATCACTTGCAGCGAGGTTGGAACTGTAAAGAGAGTAGCCCAATACCTTCCAACGCAAAAACCTTATCACACTTCTTGTTTCATTGACGGGACATGTTTGCGTCAACTCAGCCAAATATTCTAACCGACATTTTGTCTTGTTAGTGGACACCTGGCTCCATCCACTGCTACCGTTTGAACAATTTGATCATCTTCATTATCTTCAGCCTGACTTTTTAACGTGCAGAGAATCTGAACATCCGTCAGAGCTCTTATTACCTTATTTTCGGAAAGCTCTATATATTTTTCTTCTCCTATTTCTATACAAAGCTTACAACCGGTTTCTACACATGCATAAAATGAATTTATTCTTTTTTTCTTTTCAAAGTTTCATAGTTTTTTTTTTCTTAAAATGTTACCGGCATTCGCTGCATACATATTATATATATATATATATATATATATCATTTTTCAAAGATTGCTTTGAATGTACGAAGAGATTTTAAAGTATCAATAGCACAAACGCATCTTAATTAGCGGTATAGAAAAACATATTGAGTGTCAGGTTCATTAGCATCTCTTTGAAAACATTTTGCGGTAACATTCTAAAAATTAACTTTAAGTAATGTAACCCGTTGCTGTTTTTTTAGGAGAAAGTCAAAGAGAAAATGATCGTAGATATTTTTCTCCTAAAACTTTCAGTAATTCCGTTTTATTAAAAAATACTTAAAAATGACAATGATTACTAGTTGAAGCCGAGAATTATTTTGATGATATAAAGTTCTGTAAATTTTGAATTAAAGAAACCTAATACTATCAAAATTAGGTATTAGCTCGTAAAATTAGCTCGTAATTAGGTATATTTTTACGCAAATCGTTAATTATTTATTTTTTGCTCTATATATAACATTCTTTTAAAGTTTTGCTTTAAAGAAATTATGATACATCTAGGTTAAAAAAAACCTGTTCACCAGGCTATAACATATATTATAATAAATAGAAATTTGATGGTGTAAAGTAACACACAACTTCTTTTTTAAAGATAGGGAATATAATTTTTGTAGAGTAAACGTAATTATTGCAGAAAATGTGTATTGCAAAAGCAAAGTCAGACCATTTTCTATTTAATACAAGTTACAAACTTTTTTTTTTTTTTTTTTTTTGCACATTGAGTCATTTTAGAATTGTTTGGATTGGAAGTGGATTAAAAATAAAACAACGGAATTTCTTAACATTCTTGAGATAACTATGATGCAAAATAGGTACAATAATAAAAAGAATGCTACTAACGCCTATCTATCTTTGTTTTATTTTTCCTTTCTTTTTTAAATAAAATAAACAACATGTCTTGTAATCCAGGAACATTTTCGGACACTTGAAAGAGCCAGCTCCTAGTTTTAAGCAATCAATACATAGCTTAGATAGTAAATAATTTGAACACTACAGTATAAACTTATTCTTGTAGATCCCTTTCCGTGCCTATGGTTGATATCCTAAGCAAATATATATATATATATATATATATATATATATATATATATATATATATATATATATATATATATATATATATATATATATATATATATATATATATATATATATTGCTTTTTTTTAAAATATAAGACACACAGTCAGATGATCTTTTGTCATTTTACTAAGTAGTTGCTTTCTCTAGATGCAAAACAAAATCTTAAATTAGATATGTTATTTTTTTAGCACTGCTCTCTAACAGTTTTTATTATTTTTATTCCAGGCAAAATATTTTCTTTTCTCTCCATGGTGGAATCAGTACTTCCATCTCTAGCCACTGCTGCCGTGTCTCAAATCTTCAACGCATCTTTAGATTTTTTTCCTGGATTAATTTACGTTATTCTTGGTTCAATCTCATTGATTTCGGTAGGAGTATTCTTGTGAGTATACAATGTTTATATATCTGCTTATTGGAATTAATTAAACAATACGATTTTTTAGCAATGGAGTATTTTGACCCGGGTGTAGTCCGCATCTCTTTATATTTCGTTAGTGCTCCCGTTTCGGTCTTTTCCCCGTCCTAACAATCCGTGACACGAAGAAAAAATTTTGAATGATTTCTTTTAGTGTTTGCTTCAGCAAATATAATTGGTACAATTTACCATACAAAAGTATGTATTGAAGAACAATACTTACACTTACGCTGGAAGAAAGTTACTGTCGAAAAGCTAATTAGGTTATCGCGCTATTGGTCTAAATGACTGCCAAGCATATTCGAAAGCTATGCAACCCTGATATTCTAAAAAAAAATCTCAAAATTTTGTGTGAGAGTTGAGGAGTTACTCAAGGAGAGGTACACAGATGGGCCCCACTATTAATATAAAAGCTGGTGTGATAGAGCGAAATATGACGAGGGGCGGAAACAGACCAATATGCGACTAATTAAGGGTTAAATTTTGTTCTCATGTACTAAAACAAATTTTCTGTAATTTTTAAGGTGGATAACACGATTGCCAAAAGTAGATTATGATGAAAAGGAAGATGTTTTTGATGCTGTCGAAGATGTTCCAGATGAAAACGGAAGCATAAAAATAACTAAAGATGATTCTAACACAAACAACATGGAGGATACAGAACCAAAGCATTTGTAGTTTCAAAAGGCAAAAGTATTTCAAGATTTATTTATTCTTTGCCTGTATGTTAATGTATTGTCCAACATTGAAATAAGACATTAAAGTTTTTTATTATTATGTGTTTCTGAACATTTGTTGATTTTATTTTGAGAACAACATTGCCTCCGTAATAAAAGTCACGTACTTTTTTCATTTTTGTAAGAATTTCGTTTTTGTTTAAAAACATTTATTTCTCTTTAATATACTCCTGTAAACACGTTACACTCTGAGAAAGTAACAACGAAAATATCGAATGGCAGAGCTAACTGAAAAGTCGATTTTTAACGCAGTGCAAAGCCAAAAAGCTCTTAATCAAAATCTTTCATTATTTGGAGTGCAGAATTATAACTATGTCAGAAAGCTGCAGTTGAAAAAATACATTGAGGTAATTTAAAGGGCTCAGGGCAAAAATGTGAAAAACCACAAGGAGTAACTTTTCAATCAAAACTTTTGTGTCGCGTAACTAAAATTGAAATAACATGAGAATAGATTATATCATTTGAAGAATAACATGTGTGGTTTTAGTATTGCAGAATATAGAATGTTAAATACTTTTGAAAAATTCTACAAATATTTTTTATAAGTAGGAAATTGACCAACTAAAAAATTTATATCATGTGGCATATCACGTTTTTTTCCCCGAGCCCTTCATTTGAATAAATTGCTTTTTACTCGTTTCTTATATTTAAACATACATTTAAAATGAAAAAACTGCGCGTAAATGAGGATAAGTATTTGTCATAAAAAATCGAAGTTAAGTTTATTAAATCATTTGAATAATGTTCAGAAGGATTCTTTCACCAAGTATGACTTTTAAATTGACTTTAAAAATGATTCTAGTTCGCACCTCGAAATACGAAGCAACTCCAAATCTTCTTGGGATAAATATAAAGAAAATTCTTTAACCGGTTAAAAGTATACATAGAGGGGTATAACATCATTAGTCACTAATAAAATAAATAAATTTCAAATATATTACGAGAGTGTAAGGATAGATAATTTTAATTTCTTTTTGCAAACACCAAGACTTAGCACAGCAGATGCACCATCTAAACATAAGATAAAGTTAAAAGACCGTTATTGCGCTAAATGCTTTCTCAAAAAAACCTGACTGACATTTTCGATGAATGAAATTTTATCTAGATGTAAGAGATTTTACAAATCACACACACACACACACACATCTTAAAAAATATCACCCTTGAAAAAAATTTGATGAATTAATTGATATTTTAATACAAATTATGCTCAGAAAAGATGCTAATTTTTTAAGGAATGCATTTTTTCCTTTTTGACATTAAGGGTGGTGCACATTTTATTATTGATACATATTCAAATTTGTGCTGCCTGCAATGCGAGGCCTGCTTTGCGCGATAAGCGAGCACGAGATAAAACTCTTTAGTCTTCATAAGTTTTTTTTTTTTTTTTAACCAATACATCAGAACTGAATGTACTAGCGTATGTCTATTTACAGAAAAAAAGGAAAACAGATAGAATAAGAATATGGATATCCTTTTTTATTATATCGTAATGAAATAACCCTTAAAAATTCAAAGAGATGATATTGTAATGAAATAACCCTGAAAACCGAAACTTGATGTTACATTACGAACAATGTCTTTATAGTCCTTTTCAGGTAAATTTGTCCAATATTTTTTTCTCATAAAACGATCTGGAGTGAATAGAAAATCAAAATATGCTGTTAAACAGTTTAATTATTTTTTAAGCGTGATACATTGGATACATACTTGGTATCCTATAAATATTGGGCATAAGTTATCAATTGGAGTTAAAGCATGTCGAAGTAATTCCGAATTACATACTAACCCACGGCTGCAAACTTTATGGTATACTTGTAAGCGAAGTATAAGCAATAAAGAAAGATAAGACATAGAGGTTATCACAAATATTTATTGCTACTCTGGAACTACGTATCAATTCCAAACGTAGAAAATCGCTTAATTTCTTTTATGAAACAAACTATTATAACTGGAGCTCTGCTCACAAACTTCTGATACTGTCCCCACACCAAACTAGAAAAGAGAACGACAAGAAAGAAACAAAAATTGCAATTATGTCTCACATTTACACTAACAATTCATAACAATATTTAACCCATTGACTTACTAATAGCTTTCATTGAGCTTATTTAATTTGACACTGACTATGTTAGACAAAAATAATTAAATAGATTTTTCTGCTTTCCAACAGTATGTCCTGCAATCTTTTGGTAGAAAAGAAGAAATTATAAAATTACTTTTTATCTTTTCAGCCCGTATTACAGTCGGCAGTACAATGATGTACTTGAAAGCCGGCTATTTATGTTAACAGTTTAATATAAGTAAGTAAAAGTGTAAGAGGTTTAAGTGCATTTGTCCCTCCAAACATTTTATGAGAATGAGAAATTATCACAATATATTTGTTAGAAAATTCAGTGTTGTACTCAACATTACTATCGTTTCATGCCTCATAAAGGTTTTTAAATATCTAAAGAGAGCCGAATAGGTATATTTTAAACATACTGCTTTTTTTAAAAATAATAATTTTTAAATGAAAAGCTTTTTACACATTTCGATGCACCTGTGAAAGTATGGAAAACATAAAGAATGCCAATGTAAACAAAGGCGATGTTTTTATTTAGCGTCAAAAATATGAGTTTAGCCTCAAAATTAAAAAAAAAAACTTCTGCAAAAAAGTCAAAAACTGTTCACTAATTTTAGTTAAAGTAAAAAGGTCATACTTTTACTTTAAGCGAAGTCACCTGTGATGAAATTTGATGTTCAAACCTCTGAAAGTCAGTTAAAGGATGTGTCATTGACAAAAATGACCTTGATTACACTTTGAATCCAAATATGAAACACCTAAAAATTCTGTTTATGGTTCTGAGTTTACGCTCCATTTCAAGTACCCAAGAAGGCATAGTTACCCTCTTCAAGAATACCGAAGTGACCTTTTTCTGGTTTAAATATCAAATTTCATCACATCTAGTGCAAAACAATGACATTTCTACTGTAACAAATTAGTGAACATTTTGGTGCTTTTGCTCAAAATTGTAAAATTTTCAGGCCGTTCTTTTTACATAAGATCAGGGATGTCGTCTAGGGAAATCAGGATGGTAAATGGTACATAACTGGGCGTAGACCTCGTTTTTTTCCGTTAATATGTGCATTAAGTGCACACGCGCTGGGCTCTCCACCCATGGAAAAATAAGAAATGACAGGTCTCCACAAAGTACGTTAAACGCAGCAGTAGTCGATCTTTTAAAAAAACGATTTCTGATTTTTAAAAAGTTTAACTTTCATCAATTTGTAGAAACATTTAAAACTAAATTTTATCTTCCTGGTTGCGTTCCTCTTAATTATTTCATAAAGAAGAAATTTTTTTCAAAAAAATCAAGTTTTTAACGAGTGTATTTCTCAGTAACCGGCTATGGCAATCCAGTGCTCGGCCATGTATGAATCCAGTGGTCGGGCATTTTATTTTTATTTTGTGGGGTATAAGTGAAGTAATTTTAACAACATTTAATGCGAAACTTTTAACAAGTGCTTTAATTAAGGGGGAGCGCGTGGAGGGGGGAGAGGCTCTGTCCCCAGAAATATTCGGCTTTTTATTTCAAAAATAATGTAAATGAAATGCAAATTAATTCCAAAACCACCATTTCTTTTAATGAGTACTCGAAGCCCCCAGATCATTTCCCTCTTTTTTTTCCAACTAAAATTTTAGTAAAAACACATCATAATATATATACAGCAAAATCCCTCTAATGCGGACACAAACGGGACAAACTTTATTGTCCTTAATAGAGCGGTGTCCGCAGGACAGGAGTTTAATAATGTTTTTTTGCCTTAGAATCGGGGAATTAAAAAATGTCCCCATAAGAGGGGCCGTTAGGATACCGTTAGGAGGGGCGTCCGTTAAGAGGGGTTTTACTGTTCTTACAAACTTGATCATTGCAGTATTTACGAAAGAATTCTGCATGCTTGAAATCTTCGTAACTTTTATCGTTATACTTAATAACCCAATGAATTACTAATTTGAATAGAAATAAAAAAGTACCAATTCTTGAAAAAAACTTAAGAAATACCGGGCTACCCAGACAACTTTAAACTTAATTTAGACTTTGGAACCATATGATTACGATACGTTTAGCAAAAGGTGTTGAAACAATTCGATAGGTATAATATGCACTTAACTCAAAATAACGACTGGAGAGCTAAAAGTAATGATGGAATCGGGACTCATGCTATACACGGATAAAAGAAATCTCATTGTGCACCTACATTTCACATATGATTGCTTCGTATCATTAATTGCAAAAAATGCAAGGGGGGATGCGGCAATGGGGTTGTTTCCTTCAGTCGAAAGTAGTACTTTTTGTTCTTGAAATTGATAGAATAAGCAAAAAAATAAATAAATAAATAACGTGGACTCAGAAAATGCTTTCATTTTCCCAACAGTTATTTTTTAATTATTTTTTTTAAATGTCCGATTCTTCAAACAGGGCCTGGTCTTTATGACGTCGTAACTGATGCGCTATGGCGCATATTTCTACCGCATTTCCACGTTATGATAATCAAGAAGCGAATTACAATTGCGCTCTGCTCTTCCTATCAACCATATCGTTACCAATACACGTGAGTAAAGATGCAAATTAAATATTTTTTACCGTAAATGGCAACACTGAATGGCCTTTCATCAATTGTGATGTCATCCGCAGAAGAATTAAACGATGAAAAAGCACCGGTTTAAGTAATTTTTAAAAAATATTAAACTTAAAGAAATTATTTAAAAAAGGGCAGATTCTATGTTTTTAAGCATGCCTTTCAGAAAAAATACTTTTAAAATTTTGGTTTACTGGCATATGACTAAAGGTTAAGAGGCTAAACGATATTACCAAAGCATCTGAAATAGATTCTGAAGTAAACACAAAATAAGCACATATAACATTTCAAAACAAAAATCAAATATCATTAAAATTATTTATCGTAATCAGGTAAACTTATTAAAAATGCTGATTTAACGATATGAAAATCTCATGCAATGTAAAACTATCCTTTATATAATTTTTTGCTTTGTGTTTTTAAATTAAAAAAATCAGTTAACAGTTAACTGATAAATTATTCACGCTCTCCTTTTTCCCTCCTACGAAAAAAATTAATAAGAGAAGCGCAATAATCAAAGGAAACGAATTTGAAAGACAACAACATATTTTAATTAATATAACATAAAAGACATTAAATGTGAACAAAAGATAAAAGGAGCCCAAAATAGCAGTAGAAAATAGCGAGGGTTTTTACTTCAGTTTTCATAGTTGAATGAAGTTAACACTCACCTCATATTTTTTTTTTTTTTTTTTGAATTAGTATTTATAATCCTACTAAAATAGCTTCGAGACAAATGAAACTTTAAAGAAAGTTTCTTATTAAAATAATTTAGCACAAAGCGCAAATACTTTGTGATTCATTTTTTAAATAAGTATTAATAACCTATACATATGTGATATTTATTTGTGCATGATTTACTTTAACTTCATTAAAAATTAATACATAAATAATTTACCTATTCCTCTTTTTGCAAGTCTTATACAGATACATTTTACAATGCACTTCGTAATACAGTAGATGCAAAAACTCTTTCATAAACATGCAAATTTAAAGAGTTATTCATACATTATGCAACAAATAAAAGTACCTTTTGCAATTGAGACATCATACATTGAAGAATGTATTTTCTTCATCAGCATTCAAGTTCTTCCGGATTGCTGTAGAATTAAGCGTACATGAATTCCTCAATGAATGTAAGAGACTCAAAACGTAAAACCTGCGCTGTTTATGCAATTGTAAATGCATATCTCTTATGCATTATTAATAGCAGTCAGAAATTTAACGCATTACCTCATTAGAACGTTTACTCAGGAGCAGCAAACAAACGTGTAGATAACAGCCAAAAACAAGGTTAATTTTTACAACTATCTATAATTTGAACCATGTCATGACTCCCAAAAACCATTATCACTTTATCAATCTAAAGCTTAATTACGTGTCCATTTACTGTGATTGATAAAAATCTAAAATTATACTACAACTATAAAAACTAATTCTTGAGTGCTTATGCAATTTAAATGAAATACAAATTTTACTCCATCTAGAGGAGGCGTACTTGGAGTAACTATAACAGAGTTGGCGGTTTGTGTGGAATTTAGTTCGATATTGGTTTGTGTTACCTTTGAAGGAGAGAATTTAATTTAAATGAGAACCGTCAGTTTTGAACTTAAAGGAAATCCAATTTTTTTGAGAAGGATATTCTACCCTGTTACAAAGGAAACAAGGTTTTCTGCAAAAAAAGGTGAGCTTTTATTTGTTATTTGAAATAATTCAATTATTTTTAGTATTTTTATCTATTTTCAAAAATCTACTATCAGAATTATTTCTAACTCATGGTTATTGCATTTAGTACTCCGCATTTTTGGAAATAAATCATCTTACACAACATTTAATAATGAAGTAGATATTTTTGATGAAAATGATTTTGAAATGGAAAAATAAAATAAAATGTATCAATTAAAACTTTTGCTTGAAAATGAATTAATATTTCTGCAGTCTTTTGCTTTTTATCCAAACCTAAGTGTATCATTTAATTGTAGATCGCTCATTAGTATTCTGCTATTTCAGAATACCTAAAATACTGGTGTATTTTGTTTTGTAATTAAAATGGTTAAACTAAAAACGAAAGAGAAAATCTTTTCTGTGCTTTTATTGCTAAATACAATGCCAGTTTTGGATTAGGGGTCAAAGCTACGGAATAAATTCTTCAATGAAAACTAGTTATGTAAAGTTAAACAAAATAAAACAAAATTAGGTTTTTATTTAGTTAATAGTTTGTTCATTTTTATGAGTTAGAGTTTATTCAGAGCAATATAAAATTTAATCAGAACTATCAGGAAAATCAGTGTTACGTTTTTTTTTATATTATTGTTCAAAGCAAAGCATTTATTGCAAATACATCCACACAACATTTACATACATCCATGCAACAAAAAACCTTATGAATTAATGAAAATGGGAAATAGCAAAATACATAAAACTTCAAAATAAATTACAACTCAAAAAAAAAAAAAAAAGATTTTTTTTTTTTTAATCTAAGATCAGTTTCATAAAGGATTTAAGAGACATATTTTACTTAAAATGCTCATAAGCAGTAATAAAAATAAGTATTAGTCTCCTTTTTTTTAAGTTTATCTAAGCGGGTTCCATGACACAGTTTGAAAAAAAAATCAAACAGTTAAGAGTTTTGAAATTTTTTGCACTAATTCACGATCTATTTAATAAGCAAAATTATAACATAAATATTAAAAAAAAACAATACTTTAATTTCATTTAATAAAAAAAATTGTGTTGCTTAAAATCACTAAAACTTAAATTATTCTCGGTCAATTTTCAAATATTGTTTCAAAACATTATGCTCAAATATCTGAGCTTGAATTTTTATTCGTCGACTTAAAAGATATTAATTCAATAAAAAATAAAATATAGTTGAAGAAAAATTTCGAAAAATTCGAAAATACTTTTTTTTAATCATATTTTTTGCAAAAAAGCTTTTTTTTTTTTCAAATTTGCCAAAAAAAACTGAATTAAACTTCTTGAAAAATATGTGCTCCAAATTTCATTAGTTTATCTTAGTCAGTTCTTGACTTATAAGAGTTTGAATGTAAAAAATCGAAAATTGCATCAAGGAGAAAAACGCGATTGATGTTTTAACGTTAAGTATAATATTCGTTAAATGCATGAAAAAAAAAAATTATATCTTTCGTTCTAATTGACATAGAAACAAGATTCATACGTGTTTTCAAGCAGTAGAAAAAACGGAGAAGTTTTTTAAACGATAAAATAATAGCTCAATTTGACGATTTTTGTGTTTCGGACCTCCTTAAAACAATAATAAGATTTAGGTTAAATATAATTTATGTCCCTTGTTTTCAACACATACTCGTTAACTTTTGGGCAAATTTACTGCAATATAAAAGTGCTTTACAAATAAAGGTATATAATGTGAAATAATTATACTGTATACTGCGCCTATACTGTATACTGTATGTGAAATAATAATACTGTAATTCATCATATCAATATTGTTAAATTATTTATGTTACACAGATCAGTTTTTCTGTGTTCAATAGTTCTGTGTAAATACAGCCCCCAAAATCCAAAAAAATAAAAAAAAAAAGTCATTAAACTCTACAACTTGCGTTAAATGACCACAAATTAACTTCCCAGGTTCAAAGAACACTCCTTTCTGTTTTGTTGAAATGCCATTTCTTCTAGTTTCAGGGAGCTTTTTTCTGCCTTAAATCCGTATGAGGTTTTATTGAATGCAATATCTATCCTCTCTAATTTTTTCACAAGAAATTGGTTTGCAGAAATTTTAATCACATTCCTTTATGAAATATGTGTAGCTAAATGAAGAAGAGGAAAATATTTTTTTTTCATCTGTTGGTCAAAGCTATTGTTGTGTAATTTTTATTCCCCTTCAAGTCTACTTTCACTAGAAATTAATTGCTTAATAAGAGGCAACGAAATTACTTTAACTGTTTTTAAATATTCAGTTTTATTTATTCGATAATACAAGGTCCGGCTATTAATTTCAGTATTGACGTAATTGTATGAGAACGAAAAGCTGGAAGATGGCGCTAATGATTGCATATATAAGAGCGTTTTCTTGCGCATGTGCAGTGCAATCGGCGTTATTCTAAAGTAAGCTGTTCTCGTGAAAAGGCTCATTAAAATGTAATTTATACCTATCAACTAATACTGATGAGATCCCTATTATATAAATATTGTTGAATATATGAAACGTTTTACTTAATATTGTTCAAGTCGTTTATGATATTTTTCTAAAATAGTTTTAATTTTAGAAATATTTGGAGTTGAACTGAATGGTTAAAAAATGTTTTTCGAAAGCAAACAAGGTTTTTTTTTTCAATGAGAATTTCTATTGGAAGTATGTTTTTTTCTTCCTTTTATTATTCTTAGATTTTGAATAAGCTAATCTTTCACATAATATTAATACATGAGTTAAGTTTTAAATTTGTATTTTGTCAATCAGTTTTATTTTTAATGTGACAGGGTTTAGGATACAGTTTTGTATTTTATCTTTCAACTTTAAATAAGTAGAATTTTGGTAACATCTGTAAAAAAGCACTTCTTATGTGTAATATCAGTTTCAGTTTTAGTTAAGTTACTACTTAATTCTATGGGTAATTTAATAAATTAATATGAGCGGCAATTAAAAAAAAATTACCAGTGGAAACAAATTAGAGGAGTACAGGAGGTCAAAAATACAAGATAAAAAAAGCATTATCGAAAATAATTTTATGTGTCGTACTAAATGATGCAATTTAATTTTTTCCAATCAATCGTTATTTTTAATCCTTCTTATAATTGCTGTCCCTGTTCAAGAAATTGTATGGTAAAACAACGTTTTAGTTATCAACCCGTAACAGGGGAGGTGAAAAAGTAGAACATAACAGGGGACGTGAGGTCTCAGAGACCGCTCTACTTTATTTATTTATTTTTTATTTTTTTAAATCGTGTAATTAAGATAAAGCCCTGCAAATTCCCTTAAATATTCTTTGTACTTTTGTTTGCCCAGCAGAAAAATATTTTTGAATTTTTAACTGAAATATACCTTTTCCGAGGAATTCTAACAAATGCCTGAAGATTTTTCGAGAGAAATCATATGTTGCAGTAAATAATTTACTTTTCATAATAAAAATGAATCTATTATCAATCAATGATTTTATTTTCGTTGGTTAATATATACAGGACATTTTAATACCAGGAAATTGATTATATCACATTGCGGGAAAAATTTGACAGCCCTTTAACTATTAGTATTTTACGTCGTATTTCCAAGAATAATTAAGCCTTTATTGTCCTTAGAACATCACTGCGTAACTTTTGTACTTTCAAACAATTCTAAACCTCATTTAGAATATTTTTTCATTTCTTCCGCATAACGCGGATAAGATAAATGAACCTATATCCGCGGTTTTAACGTTAAGAGCCATGTGTACTACAGCCACAAGCTCTAACACTGAAGGGGAGGTGCGGACTCACAGATCGTTTCTAAAGAATGCAATTAAATTTAAACCAAATGTACTCTCCAAACGATGCTTATAAGCAAGGGAGCTGTTCAAGGTCCCAAAACAAAAAGTTATTGGGCAAAACTATTCAATCGGACTGAAAATAAAATAGGGGTGGTGGGATGAACTTTTGAGCGGTCTGTGAGACTGCACCTCCCCTGTTAAGGGTTAAAAAAATGGGTGTTTATTTACAAGATGAGGTATTGTATAAGGTTGTATAAAAACACTTGTGATCCAAAACTGTGTTTAGCGTACAAGAATAAAATTTCTTGATAAAACAAAACGACATATTTCTTAAAAATTCTGGATTTATTTTTTAAAAAGTAAAATTGAACTGTTAATAAATATTATTTAAAATAATTTTTCCCAGTTGTACTTTCATTATTGATGACTCAAAAAATAAATTTAAAATACCTTCATTTGTTTTTCAAGCACTTATTTAGAGACTGTAATACCTTTCCATGGTATTTAATTTTAAATTTTCGATAAACTTTTATTAATATTTTCTAGTATCACTCCACGCAAATACAAGAAAGGTTTTAAACTACCAAACGACTTCAAGCAGATATGAAATTAGCGAAAATAGTTGCAAATCCAGTTTGGAGAATTTCTGAAGGATTTTGGAATAACCGAGTTATTTCTACTATTATTTCAGTTTGGTGAAAGTGCATGTTTTGTCTAACTGATAATATGTAACCTAGTAAAATAATTAGGTCTGCGTAAAACAGTTAAAAAAATTACGAACGATTTTGACATCTGATAAATTAAAACGAATAACATGTGTTATTGTATAATATCAAGTTATTAAACAGTGTAATCATTTTAATCTATATCTGATGACATCAATCGAATACTCCGAATGAACCTCCATAAATTATCTTATCTTGATTTTAAAAACTTAAAAAGGAATTACTTTTGCCGAATGCTGATTGAGATAATACTTGTACCTGCGTATAAAATATTCACAGTGAAGGTTTTTTTTTTCAGTATAAACCTACTTTATCAAAATTCTACAAAATTATGCATACACATAAGATAACACTTAGCTCTTTCATCTGTTTGCATTTATATTGCGTAAGCAGTGGGTCATTTCGATAACACTTATTTGAAGATAAATCTTATGAGCTAATCTGTTTCGCATAATATAAGAACTTTATATTTTTATACGTACAATTACTAAAATTTATTTTTTATAACGTTTATTTAGCTGAATAATCAAAGGATTTATTTGGTTTAAAATAGTGTATAATTTTTTCAAAGCTGAAATCGTTTTGGGTTAAAGTATAATTAGTTTTATAAACACTAAGGCTTCAATAATGCTATCAAATTTTTAAAAACATTAAATTTACAAATACTATAGAAAATGTTATCATTAAAGTTTTTGAAAACTCATTACTTTTGCAAATAGTGGAAATTAAAAACACATAAAAATTCATTGTAATGTGGAGATAATCAGCACAGCCGAAGGAAGTTCAGAAAACTGAAGTTTTCATATTTCAAAATCTTTTTTTTTTTTTTTTTTTTTTTTTTTGCTTGCGTTAAAAGTATTTTTTACTCTTCTGCTATTAAATGTTAAACTATGTTCTTTACTGTCATGAAATGCAGTGTTTTAAATTATTCGAAAGTTAATCGTCTTCACATTTTTTTCTTTATTTTTTACACATAAACATACATATTACATAATTAAACATTGCACTTTAATGAGCACTTCTTTGAAAAACCATGCTTCAGGCGTTGGAATTCAATAAAACATAGTGAATAGTTTTAAAAAAAAGACCGTTTTTCCGTAATAATAAAGATTTTTTTTTTTTTGCAAGAATTTTGTTTTGAAACACTTTTTTGCTAATTAAAGAACATATAAAATGTAGTGGAGACTCTCCTTCATAAGTTCAAAAAATCAAACGTAGATTCATCTAAGTTCAAAATGACCTTTTCAATAAACGAAAGTTGAATGAAACAGAAAAGAAAGATAACACCACACGTAACGTGGCTAGATTTGTAATTAAATATGAAAATAATTCATCTTTTCTCTTCAAGTTCAATATGGAAAAGATTTCACTAAGAACAATAATAGTATTATTTTGCAAACAGAACTGTTTTATTCTAAAATGCTGAAAATAGTAAAAAAAATAACTTAAAAGAGCAAAATATAGTTTACATTTCTTGCAGTTTAGTAAGTTTCAAGTACTCAGCAAAAATGATTTTTGAGCATGCCAAAGCTTTGTCAGTCCATTTAAAGTAAGTGTAAATGATATTAATGCATATTTCTATTTTCTATCAACCTGCTATTGCCAAGATCGTCCTAAGGGAACTTTTGCTATCTTAATTTATCCTCCACTATGTGGTCTTCTAAACATTCTTTGTTTTGGAATCTACCCCTAGCAGTCTTGGCTAGAAGTCAGAGCAGTGTGACTGAAATTGGAAGGTCCTGGGTTCGAATCCGGGGTCGGGCATGGATGTACTTTCTCTCTCCTGTCCTTGTCCTATCTTTATGTGAATGTGTTATTGTGCTTTGAATGATTGCCCACCTTATTAACGGGTCCTTGTGGCGTAGTGTACTGTAGAAATCGGATTTCCCACCTAATTACGGTACAGTTCGAAAAACAAAGCAGCCCACCCCAAATGGCCAGTTTGGCTGCACCAGGACAACAGTAAAAACAACAACATACTCAAAACAATTCAGATAGCATAATTACATATATTCTAGTTTCGTCAAAGCATGCCATAAAACAATTTAAATTATTAAAATGATTTAGAAAAATAATTAAAATGAGATTGCCAAGTTAATAATAAGTCAGATGAACCTTTAACCAACTACGGTAAAAAGTTGACCTTCGAATAGACTAACTTATTTTGAATCCTCTAACTTACTACCTTACTTTAAATTTTGTCATGATCCTATTGATATTACGAGTACTTAGTACGGTTCTTCGTCAAAATAGATTAGTTGAAAAGTATATTTAGTAAAAATTCTTATCGTCACTGAACTCGAGATATTTTTAACGTCAACGCAACATTTACTGCAGCTTTAAGATGTTTGCTAAGCTCTTTCATATGGTATGGTGTATTGCTTTATGTGTCTTGCTAATGTTTGCCTAAACAAACATGACAAACCAAGGGTTTGCCAAAACCCTTATTAGAATCACTATTAGAGAAATTTCACTTTTTAGAAGAAACTGAGAAAATTTAATCTTTTTCAGAGAAATTTTAGAAAACTGGTCATAGTATCATCCTGCTACTACTTTTTTTGAACTCAATTCCTGCTTATATATACTATTTGTTTGTCTTAGTATACAATCTTTCTTTCCAATAATTTATCTTTGTTTTTCAATTAATTTCAGTACTTGTAAATATTTCTATTTCTTTTCAGATTGCTTTTGAATCACTGAAAATACTACAAAATATTTTCACAATGTTAACCAAAAAAGGAAATTTAGTGATCAACTCGGAAAAAAAAATGAAAAGTGAGGAACCAATCCAGCTGACGAATTTTACCACACTTACTGATGGGCAAATACAAATATCAAGTTATGAAGATGAAGAAGACCATCCATCAAAGCTGGCAACAATTTTGTCAGAAATAAGGCAAATGAAAGTGGAACTACTGATGTTTGTGTATACACTTTCATATGCTTTAAGAAGTGTGTCTCAAACAACCATTATAATAGATAAAGTATGCTTGGTTCACTTCAATTATTCTTCAAGTATCTGCTTTAATATTTCATACTACCCTGATGTGAAAAATGAGGTTGTGAAACTAGCCAATAATTACCTTCTTGGATACAATTTCTTGGCATTTCTAACAAGCTCCATTTTAGTAATTTTTATTGGATCATGGAGTGATAAATACAGTCGTAGGGTACCTGTAATTGTTGCTTTAATAGGAATGTTAATTGACGACGTGGGAACTACTCTTTGTTCTCTGTTTATGGATACCAGAGTTGAATTCTTGTTCATCCACGCTTTCATAAATGGACTCTCCGGAGGTTTCATAGCAATAATGGCGGTACTATACAGCTACATTTCAGACATAACAACGGTAAGCAACAGAACAATGAAGTACACCCTATTTCAAGCATCTGTCGGTCTTTCCATGCCGATCGGAATAGCTGCAAGTGGATATATTTTCAAATATTTTGGATACAATGCAATATTTTTGATAGCAACCGCTGGGCATGTTCTTGCACTTCTTTGGGTTGTATTTTTTGTTAAAGAGACCAGAGGCTTGGAAAACACAGAAAGTTGGAAGTTGAAGTTGCGAAACTTATTCTCCACCGAAAATGTTATCGCCAGCTTTCATGCTACAGTAAAGAAACGTCCAAATCAAGGGAAGAAGCAAATTCTATTCCTGATGTTCTGTATGAGTATAGCTCTTTTGCATCAAGCATGTAAGTAAACAAGAAATCATTCTTTTTAATTCAAAGCGCAGACTTTGTTACGGATTTTTTAAAAAAAAAAGCTATAGGCCCAGTTGTTTGTTGGCCCAATAGGGTGGCCCAAAGCGGTTAGGTTTGGGCCACCCTCTCCTAATGCTCAAAAATTTTGGTTTTTGTATTTTTATCGCAATAATTTCGGTTTTCTTTCCTAGCTGGGTTCTTGAACTTTAACATAAAAAGTGATTTTTGTGCTATTTCAAACTCAATATTTATTTAATTTCAAACTTTACAACCATGGAAAAAACCCGCTTTGCCCTACCTATGTTTCCAACGCGAGTAATCACCCCAAGCATGTAAGTAAACAAGAAACATTCTTTTCAATGGAAAGGGACGTACACTTTGATCCAGAATTTTTAGAAAAACGGCAAATTTCTTATGAAGCATAAGAACAGTTAATACAAAATTTAACTATGTTATTATACTGTATGTAGGGTTTTTAATTAAAAGAAGCTCTTAATACAATGTTAGCCATATTTTCGAAGTACTAGTCGCTTTTACTACTAATGTTAAATTCGATTACGAATAGCGTTTCATTAGTCGTTGTGGTTAGAGTTAATAAGAAACCACAATCAAGTAGCAAAGCATGCAATTTCAGCATAGCAAACATAAAAGAAAACATCGTTTAGCCCCAACATGGCGGAAGTGCCACTACTTGGTCTACGATTCAGGGCCTTGCAACACTGCTGTGGGCGAATGAAGCGCAGTAACTGCATTTGATTATTTTTCATTTACTTACATTTCTGCCATCTATTGTTCGTTAGCTTTATCGTAAAAACTTACTAATTTGGTTTTTGATGAAAAAAAAGAAGCACGGAAATAGCGTGTAACTCCAACATTTCCCTTTTGTTAATATTGAAGCTGTAACGTATTTTTTTTTTCTTTCATATATCTCGAAAATTCATTTTTGCAGATACTGCAGTTTACTTTCCCACGACAGAACAGTTATTGAAATTCGCACTACGTTAGCCTGAATAAAATACCTATGACTTCTTTACTCGTAAAGTTACATAAAACGCCTTCTTATCTCCTATGACACGAGATTTTACACAAGTACGGCGAAGATCACAAATGCATTCCCTAGTATTGATTGTATTACATTAAGGTTAATCTATCAATAATTTATTTTATTAAATTGATGTCTTCCGCGTCCTACAATTCTACCATTTATAAAGCAAAGTTCGCAAAATCTCTTGTAGCAATAATATGAATTCGTTAGGCTAACACCAGTACTTTATTACCCTTTAATTATGTTTAAAGATTATAAAATATATTTTCATGTTCTCTAGGACTCACCCTAGTCCTCGTGCATCCTATTTTGCTTAGAACCAGGACAAGAAATTAGATTCAAAACGTGGATGTGGCAAAAAAAATTTAAAATTCGTTTTAACTAAATATTGCATTTATTTCCGTCAAATATAACAACAATAATTGATGAAAACTGGTCTAACGCAACTAATATACATGTAATCCTATACAACTAATATAATGTATGTTTTATTTTTAGCTGTTGGTACAATAGGCTTTTCTTACGTTCATCATCGTTTTGACTGGGACAATACAAAATTTTCTACTGTATTCGGAATCTTTACTATGGTAGGAACTTTTGCTACTCTATTTATTGTTCCAATGTTTAAGAAGATGAAGCTTGGAGATTCGACTCTTGGATTTGTTGGATCGATTTCAGCAATAAGTAAAAGCCTTCTCATGGGATTGGCAACAAACGAATACCTTTATTACATAGGTAAGTATCATAGATGTATGTACGGCTACACTGATGCTTAAAAACCATTACACTTTTTCATAAGTTCGCAAAACTTCGTCTCAAAATGTAATAATTCACAAAAACAAAAGTAGTTTTTAAGGGGTTTTTCCCATAATAGAAAAGTATTGAAATGAAATATAATAAATTTGATTTTTCAAGAACTATGAAAGCCCGTACACATGAAAACTTTAAAGTCACGCAAATCGGAACACGCAAATCGGAACGCAATCGGTAAATTATGAAAATGCATTACTCTAAATAAATAGAGGGAAAAAATTCTGTACATTTTTAAAGGACTATGGAACAATATAAATATAAAAACCAAACTATATTAAGCACACTAGCGAAAATTTATCAAAGAGCATTAGCATAAATGAATACTAGATTAAATTTCTAAATAACTTATATAAGAAAAAAACATAAAGTTGTAATTTTATGCAGAAAAAATGAACTATAGCCTAATCTAAATTATACTTTCATTTCTTTACTAATATTACATGTATTTTTGCTATGTATAGCACTTGGTTTATTGTACTACTGAAATTAAAAACTGTCATAATATACGTATTACGTTTTTAAACAAAATAGTAACTTGTAAATTATAAGCCAAGTAAACGTATCAATAAATTGAGCATATCTATAAAATGTTTACATCTTTATAAATAATTACATCTTCTGTTGATCAAAGGAGTTTAAAAAAGGCACTGCTTAAAATACTGAAAACTGAATTTTAGTAATAAAAAAAAGAAAAAAAACAAAGATACAGCCAGTGTAAAGATTGACCCTCGTGGCGTCACTTACGAGCAAATTCAATCCACATGCAACATGTCGTTATTTGTGTAGTGTACAGGATGATATAAAAGTTTGGGGAATCAGAATGATCCAAAAGTTCGGTATAATGATGGGGAAAATCATCTAATACGGCACAAACGGAGACATTCAAATTTCGTACTGATGTAACTCATTAACATCATTCTTTATCGTCTATGAGCCTCATTGAATTGGATTGTTCACTTGCCTGACGGTCTTTTTGTGCGTAAACTTTAGTGTTTTTAAGTTTTCTTTTGCCTGCATTACACCCTTACGTTGCACGCTGAACCTTATCGATTCATTCTCCGTCATACGATATTTGTAAGTACAGCATTTATCATTCTAGGTTTCAGTTAAATTTTTATATATACATTGATACATTTTATAAACCTGTCCAAAGAGACACCATTAAAAAAAACGTGTCTTTGGTGTCTTGTTGTTGTTGTTGTTGTCGTGTCTAATGAAGTGCAGAATGTGAAAAGCCTGGTGGCTTAAATGGAGACACAAATGGAAAGCTAACTATCATGTTTTATTACTAAAAGTAGCTGCGTGCTCGGAGTTGCACGGGCTACCTAAAAAATGAAAGAGATGTCCAGTTGATGTTTTTGTAGTACTCTGACGTCAGTTTTTGTTCAACTCTGTTCCCTTTTAAGAAATTTAAACAATCTTAATTTAATGTGTTTTTTTTTTTTGATTAAACAAGAAGGAAAATGAGAGTTATTATAAATCGAAAACTCACCCATGCGAAGGGAAGAGTCCAATAAAATAAACATAATTAGTCGCACATCTTAAATTTACCTAAATATGAGGCTGGTAACGATAAAAAAGCTTACATTACAATTCGCAACTCCAGAGCTCAAATACGCTACCTTGCGGTGGTAAACAATTCAACTGAAAAGGTAAAACATTCCGTTCCACGTGTTTTCTTTGGGGTAAATTATAGGCTTCAGACAGTTTGTGATGTAATGTAATTTCAAAGGAATAGAAAAGAAAGCTTCCCACAACACGACGAAAAATGACTGTCAGTCACTAAGCTTTAAAGTAAAATATAAGTTACGGCATTTGTTTGTTTTACATTTTTCGCCCGCCATTAGATATTGACTACAGTGCCCCCTATGGGTTATTGGAGTTGCGAATAAACAAACATAAGTAAAGAAACAACTTTCATATGCTGAAAAGAGTAAAGAACGTTGGCTGTAAAAAATAAAAAAAGGGCAGACGATAAATAAAGGTTATGTCCGAATAGAGCAACCGATTAACCCAGTTGGTTGTTATGATAACGTCAGTCTCACTGAAATAATTGTTGAAATGTTATTTATCAACAGAAATGTAAATGGCAACAGAAAGAAATCAACATAATTGCTTAGAATAAGAATGCCGAATAGAGAAACGAAGCTAAATTACAATTCGCAACTCCAAAGAACTATAGGGGACACTGAAGTCACTGTCTAATGGCAGACTTAAAAACCAAAACAAACGCACATGGTAACGAAGAAAATGCTAAAAGTGTTGTGATTTTTGTTCGTACGTATGATTTTTTAGCTTTATTCTTTTTAAATTAATTTTCAAAGTCTTGTGGATATTCTGGCCCACGTAGAAAGAAATGAGAATTCAAGAAGCATTACTAAACGTCAAAGATTAATGCAAACTACGTAGTTCGTAGTTCTAAGCAGCTATTTCCACGATGTTGAATTCAATATTTATCAATTCTTGATAAAACTAAATAATGATTGTGGCCTGACAAGAACAACAATTAATGCTAGAAAATTCAATATGACATTACAAATTGTTATCGAAAGAAGATGATACTTTTTTGCCTTGCTTGGCTAGCGCTTATTGTTTTCCATTTGTAGCCGAGTTATTTCTCTCGAATTCGCAACTCCAACGAACTATAGGGGGCACTGCAGTCACTGTCTAATGGCCGACTTCAAAACTAAAACAAACGCATGTGGTAACGAAGATAATGCTAAAAGTGTTGTGATTTTTGTTCGTATGTATGATTTTTTTCGCTTTATTCATTTGAAAAGATTTTTCAAAGTCTTTTGGTTATTCTGACCCATATAGAAAGAGATTAGAAACCAAAAAGCATTACGAAAGTAAACAATTAATGCAGAACACACAGTAAGTTGTTCTGAAGCAGCCATTTTCACGATGTTGAATTCGGAATTCATAAATTTTTGGTTCGCTTCGAACGGCATTTTCATTTTGTACCGTTTTTTCTATACATTAGTACATATTAAGTTCAGTTTCGTGACATTTCCGGCATTTGTTGACATTTTTGTCACATAGTGCACATACGTGGCAGACTGTCAAGAGTAACGTTTAACACTAGATAATTTATTTCTATGACTATATGATTGGATATCCAAAGAAATCATGCATTTAATTCATTCGTCTTGGAAATGATTTACCTGATATGCGAAATCATGTCAAGATACATTATTCTTTCACACAATTTTAAAATCATAACCCTATAAACAGATTTTTCGCGAACTTTTATTTTTTATTGTTCAAATTCTTAACGTTCTTTCTGGATTTTTCAATCTGTTCTGCGATAAATATTTTCAAGAAAATTTATTTGCATACTGTCTATTTCAGTAGGATACTGTAGTAACAAAGGTTATTTAAATCATTTATGTGGAATTAGGTTAAGGAAAAGTGTCCAGTCAATGTTGTTAAGTTCGTTTTTTTTTTTCATCGAATTGAAAAACTGATATTTATTCAAATTCACTCAGAACAAAATAAATAAAATGTGTACTCACAATTTATATATGGTGGTAGTTTTCTTTTCAGTTGATTGACCATTATTTCTTTTTACTTATCGAATTCTGTAATCTTACTACCATTTTATTCCACTCATGATAAAAATTAAAAATGGTTTAACTAAAAACGCGAAATCTCGCCAAGGCTACTTTGCTCGCACAATACCAAAACTATAACCCTAAACAAATTTGGCGAAACCTTTCAGCTGAGAGTAAAAGGAATAAAGTAAATTCTTTCTCGGTTAAACATTTTTCATTTTGTTCTACGATAATAAATTCAAGAAAATATTTTGCATACTGTCCATTCCAACTAAATGCTGCTGTAAAATATGATTAGTTAAATTAATTTAAGATTAAAAAAAAACTCATATTCTTACAAATTCATACAAAACAATAAAAAATTTTACCTGGTATAACGTTATCCAATTTTGAGAATCCAGAGTTTTCTTGTTTACGCTTCCACCATTTAATACTTTTTTGAAAGAAATAAGGAAAACTAACATTATTTTGAGAAGCTCGAGAATACTACTAAGGGACGAATTAATTTCTGTAGCTGAAAGCAAACTAAGACACATCGATTGCGTTAATAAATACTCAGAACAAACTGCCTGTGTTTACGTCAACAGACACACGTGGAACGCAACGTGGCAATGTTTTAGTTCCATCGGCAGTTTTGTAAATCACCGCAAGGTAGCGTATTCGAGCGCTGGAGTTCCGAATTCCCGAATCGGTTAATTTAAAAATTTTCTGTTTCGATTTTTCTAATTTCTGAGTTACGATTTAATTGTGTCATGTTATGCAAATCATCAACAAAATTCTCACGGATATATGGTGGTAGTTTTCTTTTCAGTTGATTGACCATTATTTCTTTTCACTTATCGAATTCTGTAATCTTACTACCATTTTATTCCACTCATGATAAAAATTAAAAATGGTTTAACTAAAAGCACGAAATCTCGCCAAGGCTACTTTCCTCGCACTATACTAACACTATAACCCTAAACAAATTTGGCGAAACCTTTCAGCTGAGAATAAAAGGAATAAAGTAAATTCTTTCTCGGTGAAACATTTTTCATTTTGTTCTACGATAATATATTCAAAAAAATATTTTGCATACTGTCCATTCCAACTAAATGCTGCTGTAAAATATGGTAAGTTTAATTAATTTGAGATTAAAATAAAACCCCATATTCTTACAAATTCATACAAAACAATAAAAAATTTTACCTTGTATAACGTTATCCAAGTTTGTTAATCCAGAATTTTCGCTTTCACCAATTATTAAGGAAATAATGAAAACTAACATTGTTTTGAGAAGCTCGAGAATACTACTAAGGGACGAATTAATTTCTGTAGCTGAAAGCAAACTAAGACACATCGATTGCGTTAATAAATGCTCAGAACAAACTGCCTGTGTTTACGTCAACAGACACACGTGGAACGCAACGTGGCAATGTTTTAGTTTCATTTGCAGTTTTGTAAATCACCGCAAGGTAGCGTATTCGAGCGCTGGAGTTCCGAATCTAAACAAAAAAAATGCTCTAAAGAATAGCTTTAAGATTTATATTTCAGAATAAAAGAGAAAGTAAACTAATTTAAAATAAAATTCTAGATGGAAACGTTGTTTTAAGATTAGGACAGCAGCCAAAAAATCCCTTTTAAAACAATTGTTAGAATTTTATTATTTGCTAAACCATATGCCAAATGGCAACAGGAAAGAAATAAAAATTCCTGAATAACATGATGTTAATTAACTTTTTAAATAATATCTCTGCTAATTAAAGTCGTACAGTTACGAGATTGGTCCTATTGTTTTCCTAGGAAAAATTTGAATTGATCGGTATTTCGTTCGAGTCTCGACTCGCAGCGATTTTTGAGAAGATCTATCTTCAGATGGACAGACAGACAGGTGGACGCGAACAGATTTTAATAGTATGGATATCGTAAATCATGCTTCAATTCAAATATGGAATATAAAAGTTTTCAATTACAGGAATTGAGTATAAATAATCGCTATGTGAAATACTTAGATATTTAATAGTAATATGTATCAATCACTCAACAATAATTTTAAAAACACGGAAAAATATAATTTTTGATAAAGTTTTGATTTCGATCTGAAATGTATAGTTTTCATATGAATACCCAATTTTATCCAACTGGTTGTCAAGACAAACGAAAACTTGGCTCGTTTTTCAGAAAAATATTTTCTATCTCATTCTTATATATTTATTTTATACAATCGTGTGTCTTGATAGTCTATCTCATGGAACTGTTATATAAAAAAATTTCGTTTGTTTTTCTTTAAAATATTTCTTCTGCGAGGAAAAAATATGTCAGGGTCACTGTTTTATACAACTTTCTCTTAAGTACGGAGATAAACGACGATAGACATAAGCGAAGGAACTTGCCGTTTATCGAATTCTTAAGCTGACTCTTTACCACTTTTGGATGACCAGATGTAGAAAAATGCACCATCATTGATCATATATAAATTTACCGTATTCATTTTTTTCCTTTAGCAAATATGATTGGAGTGTTGGACATGTTGGTACCTTTGGCTGGCCGTTCCAGAATTTCAAAAATTGTATCAAAAGATGATATAGGTAAGTTATGTTAAAACAACGTGACAGTCACAAACCGTTCCTCTGAAGTTTTGAACAGGTTGCAGTTACTTACGAAAGTTAGTCCACGGAAAAATCACGAAATGGCATTGCACTCACCTTAATGCGTATTTTCTGAATTATATCCAAAGCTCTTTGCAGCTGAATAAAACTAATTTGAAAAAATTCAATAATGTAAGAACTAAGGCCGTTGCCAGGATATTGTTTCCCATTTTTTTTATTATTTTTTGAAAGCAAAGGTGGTTCCAGACATGTAATACTACATTTTATACTACAATCACCACCTCATAAAATAAATTTATAACCTTAAATGATATTTATGAACTAACTAGTAGGAAAAACAGTTAACACTGAAAAAAAAATCTTATGCATTAAATTTTAAAACACTACCAAAATCAAGCATTTAATCAAAAGTATGACTTTATTAAAAAAGGAAATTTGGATCATGTAAATATGTTTCGCCTCTTAATGAAGTGTACTACGACGTTAATATTTAAGGTATTCCCGTTTGATTCACTGAGTATGATTTTTATTGAATTAACAATAATTTAAGAAACAAAAAGGAATTTGTATAATTTATCCCAAATGCAAAGTTGTACGGAGAATAAATGACTTTGTTTAAAGAAAAAGTCTGTAAAATAAGTGCACACTTCAACAAACCGAAATGAATTATTTAGTATGCTTTATCAAACGTTTAATAAATTTCGTTCATTTTCATTTATTTGTTTATGCTTATTAGTTTCATTGTTTATTACTTTTTTTAATGTTACTGAGGATAGAAAATTCTTTAGAACCTTTCAATTTGGGAAATCCTGGTTACAGCCCTGATTACAACAAAGAAAAAATTTAAATGACGCTTTTTTTAGTGCAATAGTTTAAAACTGCACACATTTAAAATTAGAAAAAATGCTACAATGAGGTCACGACCCACAGGTTGAGAACCACTGTTCTAATTTAAAACACCGGTCTTTACATTTCCTAATTTTTGTCAAAATATTGCAAAAGAGCGGATTAGTTTCACTTTTTAATTTTTAATAAAAATACACCACTTCATCATAGACGCCGCCATATTAAAAAAAACTACTTTGTAGATCAAAAAAGTGACATGGTATACACTTTTAAGCCCAATTTCGATGAAATATTTTTATTTTAGAGAAAGAAGAAATAAAACATCCTCATACAATATTTATTCCCAATTTAGCTATTATTTTTATCGAAGTAAGCGAAGCGTCATCTCTCAACGATATGCGCTACTTTTTGCGCAATAAACTCTTGATTTTTCACGTTGTTCGTTCTCCGTTTGCAAAAAATGTGCAAGTTTTAAGTTGGTAACATTGCATTTTCATCTGAAGTACACTTATAAGATGGTAAATACAAAAATTCATGTGGTTACAAGACATGTTAAACGACTTTACAAGATACAGATTACTTCTGTGGTGTCTAATATTGCGTTATCAAGGCATTTAACGCTTTCCGAAGTACCATATGCCTATATACAGTAATACAAACATAGTTATGACGTGTAAAGCATTTATGAGAAATAATATGTGTTAACCGAGAAAAAAGTATAAATAAAATTTATCACAGTACTTTAGATTTATATTGCTTTTTTATATTGTAATATTATATCATAATTTCATTTATGTAAGGTATATGACTTGGTTTAAAAAAGTAAGGTAACAAGAGCCTACTGAAGATAACGAAGATCATCAGAGCTTCCAAACGATACGGGTGGATGGAGCCGGGTGTCCTCAAACAGGGCAAAATATGAGTAAGAAAATGGCTGCGTTGATAAAAACAAGTCCCGCCAATGAAAAGAGAAGTGTGATTTTGCATTGGGGGGGGGGGGTATTGGACCACTTACCTCCCAGTCAATAACGCGTACGAAGGGATTTTCATCTCATTGGACCTATAAAAAGTGTTGGATTAAGAAATTATCGTCAAGGATGGAAAACCACATATGGAACGGCCTGTTAAACCGCTGCAACGATTCTGAACTGCTGACCTATCAAGCATTTTTTTAAATGTCCAAACAGATGGAAATACTTTGCTGCGAGGTTCGAACTGTAAAGAGAGTAGACCAATACCTTCCAACGCAAAAACCTTATTACACTTACTGTTTCATTGACGGGACATGTTTGCGTCAACTCAGCCAAATATTCTAACCGACATTTTGTCTTGTTAGTGAAAACCTAGCGCCATTCACTGCTATCGTTTAAACAATCTGATCATCTTCCTTATCTTCAGCGTGAGTTTTTACCTTACAGAGAATCTGAACATTCATCAGAGCTCTTGTTACCTTTTTTCTTTTTTTTGAAAACGCTACGTATTTTTCTTCTCCTGTTTCTATACAAAGCTTTCAACTGGTTTTATACACATGCATAAAATAAATTTATCCTTTCTTTCTTTTTAAAGTTTCATAGTTTTTTTTTCTTAAAATGTTACCGGCATTCAGCGCGTACATGATATATATATAATTTTTTTCAAAGATTGCTTTGAACGTACGAAGAGATTATTAAAGTATCAATAGCACAAACGCATCTTAATTAGCGGTAGAAAAAAATATGGAGTGTCGGGTTCATTAGCATCTGTTTGAAAACATTTTACGGTAAAATTCTAAAAATTAATTTAGTGTAATGTAACCCGTTGCTGTTTTTTTAGGAGAAAATCAAAGAGAAATTGATCGGTGATATTTTTCTCATAAAACTTTCAGTAATTCCGTTTTATTTAAAAGTACTCAAAAATGACAATGTTTACTAGTTGAAACCGAGGAATATTTTGAGGATATAAAGTTTCGTAAATTTTGAATTAAAGAAACCAAATACTATCAAAATTAGATATTAGCTCATAAAATTAGCTCGTAATTAGGTATATTTTTACGCAAATTGTTAATTATATATTTTTTGTTCTGAAAATAACATTCTTTTAAAGTTTTGCTTTAAAACATTTATGATACATCAACGATAAAAAAAACTTATTCACAAGGCTCTAACATATATTATAATAAATAGAAATTTGATGGTGTAAAGTAACACACAATTTCTTTTTTAAGGATAGGGAATAACACTTTTGTAGAGTATATAATATTATCGCAGAAAATGTGTATTTCAAAAGCAATGTCAGACTATTTTCTGGTGAATACAAGTTATAAACTTTTTTTTTTTTTCCATTGAGTCATTTTAGAACTGTTTCTCGTACAAGTAGTGGATTAAAAGCAAAACAACGGAATTTCTAAACATTCCTGAGATAACTATGATGAAACATAGATACAATAATAAAAAGAATGCTACTAACGCCTTAACTTTTGGTTTTTCATTCCTTTTTTTAAATAAAATAAACATCATGTTTTGTAATCCAGGAACATTTTTCAGACACTTTAAACATCCAACTCCTAGCTTTAAGCAATCAATACATAGCTTAGATAGTAAATAATTTAAACACTACAGTATACACTTATTCTTGTAGATCCCTTTCCGTGCCTATTGTTGATATTCTGAGCAAAAAAAAAAAATATTTTGCTTCACTTAAAAATATAAGACACACATTCAGATTATCTTTTGTCATCTTACTGTGCAGTTGCTTTCCCTAGATGCAAAACAAAATCTTAAATCAGATATGTTAGTTTTTTTAGCACTGCTCTCTAACAGTTTTTATTATTTTTATTCCAGGCAAAATATTTTCTTTTCTCTCCATGGTGGAATCAGTACTTCCATCTCTAGCCACTGCTGCCGTGTCTCAAATCTTCAACGCATCTTTAGACTTTTTTCCTGGATTAGTTTACGTTATTCTTGGTGCAATCTCGTTGATTTCGGTAGGAGTATTCTTGTGAGTATACAATGTCTGTATATTTCCTTATTGAAATTAATTAAACAATACGATTTTTTAGCAATGGATTTTTTTAACCCGGATGTAGTCGCATCTCTTTATATTTCGTTAGTGCTTCCGTTTCGGTCTTTTCCCCGCCCTAACGATCCATGACACGAAAAAAAATTTTTGAATGATTTCTTTTAGTGTTTGCTTCAGTAAATATAATTGATACCATTTACCATACAAAAGTATGTATTGAAGAGCAATACTTACACTTACGCTGGAAGAAAGTTACTGTCGAAGAGCTAGGTTCTCGCGCTATTGGTCTAAGGGGTTGACAAGCATATTCGAAAGCTATGCAGTCTTGAAATTCTAAAAAAAATCTCAAAAAATTGTGTGAGAGTTGAGGAGTTAATCAAGGGGAGGTACACAGATGGACCCCACTATCAATATAAAGGCTGGTGTGATAGAGCGAAATATATGACAACGAGCGGAAACAGACAAATATGCGACTATTTAAGTGTTAAATTTTGTTCTCAGATATTAAAACAAATTTCTGTAATTTTTAAGGTGGATAACACGATTGCCAAAAGCAGATTATGATGAAAAGGAAGATGTTTTTGATGCTGTCGAAGATGTTCCAGATAAAAACGGCAGCATAAAAATAACTGATGACGATTCTAGCACAAACAACATAGAGGATACAGAACCAAAGCATTTGTAGTTCCAGAAGGCAAGGGTATTTCAAGATTTATTTATTCTTTGCCTGTATGTTAATGTATTGTCTAACATTGGAATACGACATTAAAGTTATTTATTATTATGTGTTTCTGAACATTTGTTGATTTTATCTTGAGAAATAATAAAAGTTGTTTAGCTCGCCGAACTGAATAAACGAAAAGCATACAATATTTTTTACAAGTTAACAACGTTGCCCTCTGTAATAAAAGTCATGTACTTTTTTATTGTTGGTAAGAATTTCGTTTTTGTTTTAAAAAAACATTTATTCCTCTTTAATATACTCCTGTAAACACATTACACTCTGAGAAAGTAATAACGAAAATATCGAATGGCGGAACTAACTGAAAAGTCGATTTTTAACGCAGTGCAAAGCTAAAAGAAACGCTCTTAATCTAAAACTCTCGTGATTTGGAGGGCAGAATTATAACTAAAAGTCAGAAAGCTGCAGTTGAAAAAATACATTAGGTTAATTTAAATGGCTCAAGGCAAAAATGTGACAAGCCACAAGGAGTGACTTTTCAATCAAAACTTTTGTTTTGCATAACTAAAATTAAAAATAAACATGACAATGGATTATGTCATTCGGAGAAAAACATGTGTGGTTTTAGTATTGCAGAATATAGAATGTAAAATGCCTTTGAAAAATTCTACAAATTTTTTTTATAAGTTGGAAATTGGCCGACTAAAAAATTCATATCATGTGGCATATAAGTTTCTTGCTCCGAGCCCTTCATTTGAATAAATTGTCTTTCACTCGTTCTTGTACTTAAACATTCATTTAAAATGAAAATACTGCGCTTAAATGATGATAAGTACTTATCATAAAAATCGAAGTTAAGTTTACTAAATCATTTGAATAAGATTCAGAAGGATTCTTTCACCAAGTAAGATTTTAAAATTGACTTAAAAAACGATTTTAGTTCGCACATCGTAATACGAAGCAATTCCAAATCTTCTTGAGATAAATATAAAGAAAATTCTTTAACCGGTTATACATAGGTTAGTATACATAGAGGGATATAGCTTCATTAGTCACAAATAAAATAAATTAATTTCAAATATATTACGAGAGAGTAAAGATAGATAATTTTAATTTCTTTTCGCAAACAGCAAGATCTCGCAAACATCAGCCACAATCTGAACATAAAATGAAGTTAAAAGACCATTATTACGCTAAATG
This sequence comes from Uloborus diversus, assembly GCF_026930045.1. Classification (NCBI taxonomy): domain Eukaryota; kingdom Metazoa; phylum Arthropoda; class Arachnida; order Araneae; family Uloboridae; genus Uloborus; species Uloborus diversus. The sequence goes on along the minus strand of NC_072732.1, from coordinate 87,522,437 downwards.
CTTTCTGATAAAAGCATGACATTTTCGTTGGATGGGACTTTATCTAGATGTAATAGTTTTTACAAATCTCACACACACACACACACACACATCTTAAAAAATATCACCCTTAAAAACAATTAAAATGAAGGAATTGGTATTTTAAAACAAAATATGCTCAGAAAAGATGCTATTTTTTTTAAGGAATGCATTTTTTCCTTTTGACATTGAGAGTGGTACGCATTTTATTATTGCTACATATTCAAATTTGTGCTGCCTGCAATGCGAGGCCTGCTTTGCGCGATAAGCGAGCACGGGATGAAACTCTTTAGTCCTCATATATTTTTTTAAAACCAAAACATCATAACTGAATGTACTAGCGTATGTCCATTTACAGAAAAAAAAGGAAAATAGACACATTTTTCTTTTTCCTAAAAATGAAGATACAACAATAGAATAAGAATATGAATATCCTATTTTATTATATCATAATGAAGTAACCCTTAAAAAATCAAACATATGATATTGTAATGAAATAACCCTGAAAACCTTAACTTAATGTTACATTGCGAACAATGTCTTTAAAGTCCTTTTCAGGTACATTTATGTATTTTTTTCTCATAAAACGATCTGGAGTGAACAGAAAATCAAAATATGTTGTTAAACAGTTTAATTAATCTATAAGAGTGATAAATTGGATACATACTTGGTATCCTATAAATATTGGGGGAAAATTATCGATTGGAGTTAAAGCACGTCAAATTAATTCCGAATTACATACTAAGCCATGGCTGCAAACTTAATGGTATACTTGTAAGCGAAGCAGGCCCGCGCCAAGCCTCATCGGCACCGTCGTGAAAATGCCTTTCGAGCGCCTTTATGCAGTAGCGTTTAGCGAAAATATGATTAACTCCTCGAATAAGTTTTGTAGACGCAGAAAAAATAAATTTGGTATTGAATTTAAAAAAAAAATAGTACGTAAAAAAACGTGTATTTTGGATTACAGAGTACGTTTTTACTTCATATCTCACAGTTATTTCTTTCGGGTTACGTAGCTCCTCTGATACACTAATGCTTTTTGTAAAAAGAAAATATTTAAAAATCAAAATTAATGCCGCTCTAAATATCTCTCTAATCTCTAACTGATGATTAACTAATCAAACTTTTATGCCTCTTAAAACGTGACAGTCGGGTACTCATTATATTTCTAAATCGAAGTATAGAGGATATCCCACCTAAAAATCTGAAACTGAAATCCCTTCCGGTAAAATTAATCATCATAAAATATGGAAGGCATTGAAATTGATACCTAGAACAAAAAAATTATCCAAAGCTCTTTTTTTGACAAACAAATAGTTAAAGAAAAAGGAGGAGGAGCGGGGGGGGGGGAGGAATCGAGTAATTTGGTCAAGTCGTTACTTTATGGGACTAAAAAGTTAACCGAAATTGTTGTCTACAATATCCAAATATTACGCACAAATAAACTGCATGCAAATGGGCTTACATTATTTTTTATGTATGATAACATGAAATAGTCGAATTACCACGAACAATAATTAAAAACCACAAAAAGACACATTGAACAAATTATAAGGCAATAGGTCCATCTCAAGGTCCAAAATGGGAATAGAAAATTTCTTGCGCCTCATATGCTCCTCAGCCTTGTGTACTTTAGACATACCGAAACAGCATTCAAGGCTCCACATTAGGAAAAAAAAATGCTAGTTTATGCATTAATTAGCATCACGTGTTTTCATTGTAAAATATTTTACTTTTGAATGGTATGTTTACACTCAACAAGGCAATAGTTTTTAGGTAGAGAAATATCAACTTATTCCTTATCTTTCCGATAAGGAACGAGAGGATTGCTTGTTTCAACGAGTAGTGTAATTTCACGCCATTACTAAAACTAATCAAGCATGATGAACGCACAGTCTGGCAGTTTCGTGGATTTTGGGCACCACAATTTTAGGGTCACCCAAATGGAGTAAATCTCTTTATTTCTTCCCTTTTTTGAAAGCTTCCACATGAAAAATGTGCAGATTTTCATGCGAGAGTGGCACCAAATATTTCTCGGGCATCACTTTAGTTTGATCGGGCCCTGGAGGTAATGCTAAGTTCAATTTTATTATTATTTTTTTTTTTTTTTGGTTCGAGAGATTTTCCCCATTTAGAGCAGTTTCTATTAGTAGAGCTAGTCGCCTTTTTTGACTCTGGCGCCGTCGTGCTCCGCACGACCTCGCACATAGGGACGGCGCGGCCCTGAAGCGAAGTATAAGCAATAAAGAAAGATAAGAGAGAGAGGTTATCACAAATATTCATTGCTACTCTGGAACTACGTATCAACTTCCAAACATAGAAAATCGCTTAATTTCTTATCTGAAACAAAATATTAAAACTGGAGCTCTGCTCACAAACCTCTCATACTCTGTCCCCACACCAAAGTAGAAAAGAGAATATAAGAAACAAAAAATACAGTTATGTCTCACATTTACACTAATAATTCATAACAGTATTTAACCCATTGACTTACTAAGAGTTTTCATTGGGCTTATTTAATTTGACACTGACTATAATAAACAAATAAATTAAATAGATTTTTATGCTTTCCAACGGTACGTCATGTAGAAGTTTAAGATGTCTCTTGGTAGAAATGAAGAAACAATAAAATTACGCTATACAGGTAGTTATCAAAATAATGGAAACACCTGAGAATAAAAGTGACATTTTTGAATGCACTTTGTAAGTATAAAGAATAAAATTAGATATCTGTTTTTTTTTTTTTTTTTTTTTTTTTTATAAATAGCAATGTACTTATTCTGGTACTATTTGATGACTTAATGGAAGTTCTGGAAGTCTTGGATTTTTTTCGAGCGCGTGAAATGTCGGACCACTCAAATTTTTAAAGAGCCCAAATCGTTGGAGCGGGTCTAGCTGAAGCAAGTGTAACTGAAACATTTCAACTTTTTGACGCATCTAAAAGTGCAGTATCTAAAGTCATGACAGCATACACACATCGCGGTAAGACAAGCTCGGCAAAGCAAAATAGTGGGCGGAAAGAGAAGCTCAGTGAAATAAATAGAAGGGTTTTGAAGTGGATTGCAATGTTTAAAAAGCGAACAGCAGCAGCAAAAGTGACCACAGAACTCGATCACCATATAGAGTCACCAGTATGAGCAATTAAAGTTAGAAGGGCACCTTTATAAACAGAACACTTACGGCAGATTAGCCATTCCCAAAATTTCTTCTCCAAGTGTTTCCATTATTTTGATAACTACATGTAGCATCTCAGTCCGTATCAGTATAATGCCCGGCAGCATAATGATATACTTGAAAGCCGGCTATTTGTGTCAACAGTTTAATGTGAGTAGGTAAAAGTGGTTTAAGGTACAAAGGTTTAAGTGCATTCGTCCCTCCAAACATTTTATGAGAATGAGAAATTATCACAATATCGTACTGAGGGGCATCTCAATTTTGTTAGAAAAGTCGGTGTTGTACTCAACATTAATATCGTTTCATGCATCATAAAGATTTTTTTAAAAATCTAAAGGAAGTCAAATAGGTATATTTTAAACTTATTGTTTTTTAAAATGTAGTAATTTCTAAATGAAAAGCTTTTTAGATGCCTCGATGCACCTATGAAAGTATGGAAAACATAAAGAATGCGAATGTAAACAAATGCGATGTTTTTATTTAGCGTCAAAAATATGAGTTTAGCCTTACAATTAAAAAAAAAACTTCAGCAAAAACTCAAAAACTGTTCACTAGTTTTAGTTAAAGTAAGGTCATATTTTTACTTTAAGCGAAGTCAACTGTGATGAAATTTGATGTTCAAACCTCTGAAAGTCAGTTAAAGGATGTGTTATTGACAAAAATGACCTTGATTACACTTTGAATCCAAATATGAAACACCTAAAAATTCTGTTTATGGTTCTGAGTTTACGCTCCATTTCAAGTACCCAAGAAGGCATAGTTACCCTCTTCAAGAATACCGAAGTGACCTTTTTCTGGTTTAAATATCAAATTTCATCACATCTAGTGCAAAACAATGACATTTCTACTGTAACAAATTAGTGAACATTTTGGTGCTTTTGCTCAAAATTGTAAAACTTTCAGGCCGTTCTTTTCATTTAAGATCAGGCCTGTCATCTAGGGAAATCAGGATGTTAAATGGTACATAACTGGGCGTGGACTTCGTTCTCTTCCGTTAATATGTGCATTAAGTGTACACGCGCTGGTCCCTCCAACCCTGGAAAAACAAGAAATAACAGGTCTCCACAAAGTAGATTAAACGGACCAGTAGTCGGTCTTATGAGAAAACGATTGCTGAATATTAAAAAGTTTAACTTTCATCAATTTGTAGAAACATTTACAACTAAATTTTACTTTCCTGGTTGCGTTCCACTTAATTATTTCATAAATAAGAAACTTTTTTCAAAAAACAATCAAGCTTTAAACGAGTGTATTTCTGAGTAACCGGCCATGGCAATCCAGTGTTCGGCCATTTTATTTTTATTTTGTGCGGTATTACGGGGGAGTGCGGGGGGGGGGGAGGCTCTGTCCCCAGAAATATTCGGCTTTTTATTTCAAAAATAAAGAAAACGAAAGGCAAATTACTTCCAAACCACCTTTTCTTTTAATGAGTACTCCCAATCCCCCAGATCATTTTCCTCTTTTTTTTCCAATTTAAACTTTAGTGACAACTACATACAAACTTAATTATTGCAGTATTTACGAAAGAATTCTGCATGCTTGAAATCTTCGTAACTTTTATCGTTATACTTAATAACCCAATGAATTAACAGTTAGAATAGAAAAAAAAATCAGTACTAATTCTTGAAAAATGCTTAACTTACGAAATACCGAGCTACCCAGACTAAACCTTACACTTAATTTGGACTTCGAAACCATGAATGATTGCAATACTTTCAGCAAAAGGTGTTGAAACATTTCGATAAGAATAATATGCACTTAACTCAAAATAACGATTGGAGAGCTAAAAGTAATGATGGAATCGGGACTCATGCTATACACGGATAAAAGAAATCTCATTGTGCACCTACATTTCACATTTGACTGCTTCGTATCATTAATTGCAAAAAAATGCAAGGGGGAATGCCGCAATTCTCCCGGGTTCACTATGCACTGATTTTTAAAAGTCCTTACCAAAATTATATAAACCTTAATTTAAATTCACTTTCAATAATCGTCGCTGATTTGATGGAATGTCTAAGTTTAACACAGTCGATAAAATTTTTATACGGTAGTTTCTACTAGCGCGGAAATGTGCCACTGCAAATGCGAACTCTCGATAAATATGATCTCAAAACTTCCTAGCCTTTTTGAGCAAAACCTGCGCACTTTATAAACTGACACATAAAATTATGTCCGCATAACAATATTTTCAGTGATTAATAACTAATAATAACGATTGATAACAGTGAAAAAGATTAATGTTTACAAATGTTTGCCACTAAACGATGTAATGTTTTAAAAAAGCTCCTAAAGCCGTTATCAGTTTCTTAATCTAAGTAGTAATGCTTTGTCCATTTTATGAATATTGATAAAATAAAAACACAATTCAAATTAAACTTCACAATTAATTTCAAAATTTCTTGCTTTCAACTGTTTGGAATTGATATAAAGCGTTACTTTTTTTTCACAATTAATAATACTTGGTACTAACGGAACACATTTTGTAATTTTAGGGGGTTTTCTTTCAAACCATTTTGCTTCATATTTTTAGACTAGGATTTTATTCGAAATAAAAAAAGGATGTTTTTCACTTTCAACATCGTCTTTTTCCGCGCTATATGTTTGCCGTTGTTATTTTAAAAGCTGAATGAAAAGGTAAGTTTTGATTTAAAGGTAAGGAATGCTTGTAATTGTTTTGTTTTTCAGTATTTTTCACGATTTTAAATACTTGGAATTATTTTTCAATCACACTCTTCACTTGATTACTTGAAAACAACTGCAACTAGAGTTTTATCTCATCATAAATGCATACTTTATTATCTATTTAATTATTATGTATCAGAAAAAATGTACGTCTTTCCGTAGTGTATCAGCAAGACGTAGTATGTTTTCGCTCTTTATTCTGTCATTATTTTAAATAAACTTAATGTAAAACAATTGCTGTAATTTTAAGGTAATAGTTCATGACAGCTTTTTATATTTTCTTTAAAAAGCTGTTTTTATCTAAAAGGATTATATTCTCAATCTATAAAGCATTGAAACTAGCTTTAAAAAAAAGCATCCATGCTTTTATCCAATTTTCAGTAGCACAATTTCAATACGTTATTCTCCAAGCTATATCTATGCTTTAAATTAGTTGAAACTATTTATTTTATGCAGAATTAATTTTGATTTTATTAGGTTGCAATGATTTCTTCTTGAAATTTAAACCATTTTCAACAGATATTCTGTCATTTATATTACCAAATTTTGAGTGGTAATGTCTCCATTACGATATTCTGGAATTTATACATTCTAAAATGTGACACTTCAAGATATGGAACATTATTTTTTACCTGTGTTTTGTGTGTAAATTTATTTTGACTTCAAGTTCAATTAATGCATTTTCAATAAAAGCGGCACAAATATATCTTTCATATCCTTTCATACCGTTTAGACCGCTATAACCGCTGCAATAAAACATGATAAAGTAAAAATGTGAAGGGAGATATTTATGCACACTAGGGTGGAGTGAAAAAAACGAAATTGAGAAATAAGTTTAACCAGTATGTGGAAAAGTTGCCTCTTACCAAGTCTATTTATCATACAAAATTTTAGCTAAATCAAACTATATCTTTAGCTGCCCATTTGAGGCTCAATTTTAAGTATTTAGCCTCATTTTTCACCAAACTCTCGAAAATGAGCTGATAAAATATAATTATCTCCCATTTGAATCTACCAATGGTTGAAATTAAACTCTTGAGGAATAAATATTTAATGTATAGTTTGTTGAATGACCTAGGTAATTGCGAAATGGCATTCAAATGTGCATCAAGAGCGTGCATCGCATATGCTGTCTCAGCTCTGGTTTGTCCTTACTTTGCGTTCGCCGCTATGAACTGGGTTCTTTGTTCTAGTTTGTTGTATTTCTTTTTTAGAATGTTCTATTTATTTTGAATTATTTCAAACTAAATTATATTAGGTTATAATTTCAAATGTAAATGAAGAGGCTATTTTCACATATAAAAATTCTGAAAAAAAAAACACAATTAAAAGTCAAGATTTTTGTTCACCAAAGTAAATGAGATAAGCGTCTATTTTTATAAGTGCAGCTGAATTCCATTGAAATTTATTGAAGCCTCTTCATTTACATTTGAAGTTATAACTTAATAGTTGGAAATAATTTAAACTAAATGGAACATTTTAAATAACAATAGCAACAAACTGGAACAATGAACCCAGTTTATAGCGGAGAATGCAAAGAAAGGACAAACCAGAGCTTAGTCAGCATATGCGATGTGCGCTCTTGATGCACATTTAAAGGCCATTTCGCAATTGCCCCTAGGTCATTCAACTAACTATACATTATGTATTTATTTCTCCAGAGTTTAATTTTAACCATTAGTAGATTCAAATGAGAGATAATTATATTTTATCTCATTTTTGCGAGTTTGGTGAAAAATGGGGCTAAATACTTAAAATTGAGCCTCAAATGGGCAGCTAAAGATATTGTTTGATTTAGCTAAAATTTTGTATAATAAATAGGCTTGGTAAGAGGCATCTTTTCCACATACAGGCTAAACGTATTTCTCAATTTCGTTTTTTTCACTCCACCCGAATGCACACGTTTTGAAGTTAAATTGAAAATTATCTTCATTGGAAAAAATGGATTTACGTGGCAAGCTTAAGAAAATTAACTTCAGAAATATATTTTAAATTATTTTTAATATCTATTAGAAAATGAATTTGTTTAAAGATAGAAATATTAAACTTCGTTGTTTTAGTGGTACTTTTCTAACGAATTTCCAAGATCATAATGCTGTATTTCCATAAGAAAAGGAATATTTTTAAACTTATATCCAATGACTTTAATACTTTTTAAGTTTTTCATCTTTGTGAAAGGGAGAAAACATTCAATTTTCAAATGTAAATATGTAGGGAAAGGTTGCTATCAATAAATCACATGATCGGTTTATAATTTTTTGGAAAGTAGTTCAAACTCAAATGTTACGTTCACTGTACAAATAATTACTCACTAAAATGTTCTTTGAATAAAAAAATATTTACTTTTATTATAAATATATTTAATGAAGAGTAAAAGTTGAAAATAAGTGTTCTAGCATATGGTCCATTCATGGCAGCCGGTTGCTATAGATGAATATGGATTTTCCATCAATATACCACATTCTCAAATACACTGCAAATAATCGGTACACATTTGAAACTCTTTAAGTGTTCCAGTTGCCTAAATATGTGCTAAAATATATTTCGAATGTGTTGTGTACAAAGAAATGAAGCTGAAATGTTTTACTAATCCGTTCCGTTTTAAAGAAAACGTTCCAAAAGTGCACCGAATATGTTTTGCTGGGAATCTCTATTCAGCCGAAGTTTGGGAATACACTTGAGAACACATAGCGCTTAGATTTGAGAGTGCTTGTGAAATCACTGCTTTCTTAGCTACGCCATGTTTGTAAACAATCTGGATCGGCCGCAATCATTTTCGTGATATTTTTTAATGCTCAAAAGGTACGCCACTTTCCTTTTTTATGTTCTTTACAGATAATTTTTGTAATTGTACATTTACAGAGCTTCATACTTTTGTTTTAAATAAACTAATAACTTACCATCCCGCTTATGTTTTGAAATAAAATGAAATCCTGTGTTTTAAAACTGTGTGGTTACGTTAAGACTAACGTGTTACAGTTCTAATTTCGAAACTTGACGATTGATTTAGGGCTCCTGTCCTTATCTTTCGATTTAAAATTTTTTAAGAGCATCGGAATTAGAGGTTTAAAGGGCTCCTAAACTACGGGTTATGACCCAAAAACATTTCTAATGAAGGTCGAAGGGCATTTCTTACGCTGTTCAATTTCAATCTTAAAAAAAGCATCTCTTTCATCTAAATTCTTTTTATAAGTTCTGTCATCTACTTTTTGTTTTTACAAATAGTTCAGGTGATTTTATTTTTCTGGTTAGCAATTTTTTGATACGTTAGTATTTTTGCTTGTAAACATCCCATAAGATCGATCATCTTGTGCACAACTTTTTGGTTTAACAAACCGAAAAAGAATGAATCGCTGGAGGTTCTGCGGCTTAGATTAGGTTAAACTTGAATACGATCAAAATCTACCACATTAGTATGAATGAGATTCGAACCTAGGTCCAGAGATCAAGATTCTTCTAAGTAATGATGTTTGACAAAATATATTGTCTAATGTTTCATATCAATCAATTTTATCTTGAATTTTGAGGATAAAATATTGCGTACCATTTATCATCTTATTTATGGATAATTAATTTTATTATCTGTTGCAGTTAAAAAAAATCATGAAATTTGAGTTTCATGATCGATGTTTTGCAGAAATGCCAAGAAAAGTATTGCTCGAATGAATAATCTGAGTTTAAAACATTAGCTAAAAATCTTATTAAGTACCTTAGTCAAAGTTTTGAAATCATTAAAGCAATTAGAGCAAACAGGAAGCCTTATATAAATGTGTGTTTTGAGTACGTACAATACATGTATCGGGTCTCGTGTTCTTAAAAATGGAGTCATGACACAAAAATAGTTAAAACCGCTAGTTCAGAAAAAAATGCTTAATAGTTTTTTCTTTAATCCCACTTTTTAACTTGCCGTGCGATAAAAAACATGTGAATAAAAAATTTCACCCTTTATTTCTTTGGAAAAAACCTTTAGTTCTTTGTAAACAGGTACAACCTGATAACGTAAACACAAAAACATTTTTTTTTTGAACCATGAAAGTTTTTATGAAAAACTTAGTAAAAATTGTTGGATAACTAAACGTGATGTCTGTTGCAGTGTAAAAACTATTTCAATTGTAATTTAATTGTTATATGTTCTATCACATTGAGAGATAGATTAAGAGTGACCACAGACTGAGGAAACAGGAAATATCAGACCTTTTTCTGAGAAAAATACCGAATTCAATATTAGTAACGCAAGTTTAAGCCATTTTTACAGTTCTGGAAAGGGCGTAGGGAGATCTCCCTCGGAGATTTATCTAGTCTAAAATAATTTTAAGCTGTCTTTGATTATGTAAAGATGGGGAAAAGTATGGAGAGGGGTGAAGGATACCTCTAGGAAAAAATGTAAGAATGCAGCTGTAAGAAAGCTGTACATTTAGGGCCTTTTTAAGGAACTTTGGGTTTTATGTTCCGGGGTTCATTTCAGCGGAAAATATTTTGAAGCTAAAGTGTTAAAAACATTTTTGTAAGGTAACTTGAGGAATAAGGGTATTATTAACCACAATATTTTGAAAATGTTTTTTTTTTTAAGTATAGTTCAAAGCTATATCTTTGGTGCTCTTAGAGGAAGGAAACTCTGGTTGGAGGGGGGGGGGGGGTTGGTATCCGGAAAATTGTAAAAACTGATGCGTCTAAAACATTTTAGCTATCTTTGATAATGTAAAAAGACAAGGAGGAAGACAGGTATATCGGGGCTTTTTTCGGAAAAATTATTATTATAGAAAAAGTAGTAGGGGAATGTGGAGTAAAGTGAAATTGCTAAGCTGGCTAGATTTTTTTTTAAATGAACAAATTGGAAATTTCTTTTGAAAATTACACTTTACAAAGAGAGAACATTAAAAAAAAGTGGAAATTTTTCCCTTTATTTTTTTATAGAAAGAGTGAAAAATAAAATATTTTTCTAAATGAAAAATGTTCTATTCACTCATAAAAATGAATTTGTTCAAATGAATGATTAAAAGAATGGTAGATCGAATAATAAAAAGACAATGAAACAATGAACGAATACTTAAATAAATAAAATACTTAATACATGAAGAAAAATAAATGACCGTATAAAATAGTGAATGAATAAGAAAATGGGGGAAGGCCATGAATAAATAAGTGAATTAATGAATGAAGAAATGTAAATAAATTAATAAATGAATCCGTACGTGATTTTGTAAATAACACTGCCGCGGCCAAAAAAAAAAAACTTCAAAATGCTCCTGACATTTTGTCGGCTGATTCTTATGTAGAGTGACCCCCCTGAATCCGAATATGACCTCCGTTCCCCCCCCCCTATACATACCAATTTTTTTTTTTAAGGACCCCCGTTTTTTTCAATTTTCTTTAGTTTTAGAGCAATTAATTTTTTTTTTGGAGGTGAAAGGAGCTTTATATTAACTGCTAACATTGTTTTGGTTGGCAAGAGAGGTTCAAATTTCAAGATCATGGACACCGATCGCAAAAAGGGGAACTTGGGGGGGGGGGAGGGGGTATAACCTCTCAAAATAAAAAAAAAAATCACGAAAAACGATCTTTTCATTCTGATTTTTTTTTAAAAAGATGTTCGTAAAAAAATTTCCGAGCAGAATGAGGGTATAAGATTTGCTTCTATGACTCCTATGTCCAAAAAAATTTTCGCGACGTAAAAAAAAAAAATATTATGTGAATGTCGCACGTTGCATACGAGTTGAATCGCAGCTCTTCATTCAAAAAAGGTATTCCTCTGGCTGATTTCTATGTAAAATGACCCCTATGACCCCTTGTTTCCAACTACGACCATCTTTCTCCCTATCACGCCCCCTTTTTAGAACCTACCCCCCTCCTCTCCCCCCGCCATTTTTTTTTTTTTTTTTTTTTTTTTTTTGAAGGGGGAAAAAGAGCATTACAATAACCGTAAATATAATTCTGAATGATTAGATACGTGCAAAGCTCAAAATCTTATGCATATGTAGCAAAAAGGAAAACAGGGGGAGGGGCACCCTTCCAAACACACTGTGCAGCAAAAATTACTCTCAAATGCTTCTGAAGCTAATCCGCCAGATTCTTCTGCAACTTTACCCCCTGAATCCAAAAATGATTTCCGTTATCCTCCTACATGTACCGATTTTTGTACAACTCACCCCCCCCCCCTTTTTTTTCGACTTTGGGGGGCTATTTTTTTTTTTGCTATATATGCACAAGATTTAGAACTTTGCACATTTCTAGTCATTCAGAATAATGTTTACGGTTATTGTAATGCTCATTTTCCCCTCATAATTTAAAACAATAAATGGCTCTGAATCAGGGGAGGGGGGAAGTTCTAAAAAGGGGGCGTGATGGGGGAAAAGATGGTCGTATTTTGAAACAAGGAGTCATTTTATATAAGAATCAGCCAGAAGAATATCTATTTGAATGAAGACCTGCGATTCAACTCGTATGCAACGTGCGACATTCATGAAACGGTTTTTTTTTTTTTTTTTTTTAATTTTTTTTTTACATCGCGAAAATTTGTTTGGACATAGGAGTCATAGAAGAGAGTCTTATACTCTCATTCTACACCGAAAATGTTTTTTACAAACATTTTTTTTAAAAAGCAGAATAAAAAGATCATTTTTGGTGATTTTTCTAATATTGGGGGGGGGGGGTATACACCCAAAAGTCCCCCCTTTTTTGCGATGGGTGTCCATGATCTTGATTTTTGAATCTCTCTTGCCCACCAAAACTATGTTAGCAGCTAATATAAAGCTCTTTTCACCTCAAAAAAAAAAAAAACTCTAAAACTAAGGAAAATTGAAAAAAAATTGGGTGGTCTTTAAAAGAAAAATTGGTACTTATAGGGAGAAAACGGAGGTCATATTAGGATTCAGGGGATCATTTAACATAAGAATCAGCCAACGAAATGTCAGAAACATTTTGAAGATTTTTTTTTTTTTTTTTTTTTTTTTTTTTTTTTTTGCCGAACAGTGTAATTGAGTGAGTAAACGAAATATTTCAATTTGTTCCATTCACCTTGCCAATATTAGAAACACAAGTAAACTTAAAATTAACTCAAAAAAGTAAAAAATACCGCATTGAATATTAGAAGGTCTCAATTAATATTTAAATTGTTAGTAACAATTATTTTATCATTTTATTCTTACAAAAATAATTTTTGACTTACATCAAAATATTACAATATGAATGTCCTTTTTTGAAAATTGCCATTATAATCATTAATTTTTAGCTTCAGGTGTATTTTTTTTCCTGACTGGAATAGAGTACATGTGTTACTATATAATTAAAATATTACGAGATTGTTGGCAGTAAAAGTAATTATTTCACCATTTCACTTTGCCCCACATTCCCCTACAGCCTACAAATAAATGTATAACGTATTGCTTATGTTCTCGTAATTAAGCGTATGTTTGTAAAAAAAAAAAGGCTTTCTCTTATTTTTTTTAGGTAATGGTTTACCCGGTTGTAGAAGAATGATAGTTTCAAGCATTGTTATGTAAATTTGTTAATGTGTATCTATAAAGTTAAATAAATTCATTTTAAACATATTGTGTTTAATGACTAGATAAGTTTGATAAACTCAGTTCAGTGTTATGTGCATAAGTTCGAAACATAAATCCCTTGCGTATTCAAAATTTAGCTGCATTAGTTAATGAACTTGATATTAACTGTCTGATTGAGTTAGACTTGAATGTATGGCATTTAGTTGCCATCTGGAGTTTAAATGCCATACGATAGAATCTAAAAAGAGTACTCAACCAGTCACGTCTTAAGAACCGAAACGGCCACCACAATTTTTGCACCAATGAATTTTCATACACAAATCATTTCTATTTTGAAGCAATTAGTTTGCAATGAAATAACAATCCCAACCTTAGTATTACATGTTGCCTTTCAATCAATAATAAAAGCCATTATTAATTTCAGGATCCAAACCGCACCCCTTAAAAACAAGCACAAACCTGGAAACTTATACAAAAGGTTTGTACTCACCTTTGGCGGGAGGGGGGAAGGGGTTAGAAAAAAGGCAAATGAATGGAATTTCAGTTAGATCTCATACTGTAATACCCTTTCCACAGCTCATGTTTTAATGTAGTACATTTTTTCCTCATTCAAGAAATAAATAAATGTTTTGAATAAAGTGATTACTAATGGTAAAAAAAGCATGGGCGGATTCATGGGGGGGGCAGAGGGGGGCAATGCCCCCCCAGTTTTTGGGAGGACTTTATGTAGTAACAACACATCTTCCAAAAATTTTTTAAAAAATTATTATATTTTTCTTTGTTGAATAGTTCAGCAGGACATGGGTGGATTTATAGGAGGGGGGGGGCATAGAGGGCAATGCCCTCCAGTTTTGGGAGGACTTCATATAGTAACATTACATCTTCCAAAATCTTAAGACCAAAAAAAAAATTTTTGGATAGTTCAATGAAAATGAAGAGATTAGCGAATGTCCTTTTCTGAAGAGAGAAAAAAAAAAAAACATTAAATACAAATAGTACAGCTGTCA